>NW_015386730.1:509681-550447 GCF_001527695.2 Protobothrops mucrosquamatus | reverse complement strand
ACTGGTGTGGTTCTACTAACTCCTTAAAAAGGCACCACGTTGGAACTCCTAGTCCTTTCTTCAGAACGCTATGTGAATCTCAAGTGAATCTCATCTCTTGCTGACTTCATGAATATATTTACACTCTCCAGAATCACATCATTTGAGTTTGGTGGCCTCATAACTCTAGTTAATACCGTAAATATTTAATCTCCTTGGCCACGGAACAGTAGTTCACCTTCTTCCAAGGAGCTTCCAAGTTTAAGATTCCTATTTATTGCTTTAATGTTTGATGGTATATTTCAATTGTATGTCTGCAAGCTGTCTAGTCACCTCACGTGAGATGGTAGCATACACATTTAATAAATAAATAAATAAATCTCCCAGTTTATCTGACACTTTCCAGGTTTATTCATTTATTTATTTGATTTCTCTAGCCGCTCATCTCAAATAGGTTCCTGACTAACATGCTGATCAAGTCATGGATTTCTTATACATGTGAGAAAGAATTAAGCATGAAATGACAGAGTTCTGGTTTGTACATTATGAAGTCATAAATTGTGTACAGGGAGAGCATGACAATATTTTACTTGCCCAAGTCAGTGGCTCTTCAGGAAGCAGCTTTCTTTGGGCTTAGAAAAGAACAGTCACCAATGATGCAAGGGGGCACTGGGCAATGCGGAAAATAAAATAATTTGATAGTATAATCAATGCAACATACTAGTGATGGACCAGTGACCAGCACTGCTTACTTACTAAGTAGCTGTTCATATGAAATATGATTCTCTTTTCTCGCTGGAGACAAAAATAAGTGTTTGTTTGAAGAAGGGAATCATCCTTGCTTACAGAAAGCTGAGCTGAACTAATGCTATTTTATGCAAACATTTCAAGAGAATGGCCCCAAGTAAATCTATATGTGTGGTGTAAACACGGGCAACATGGCAGGGGTAGTTCAGAATTGCAATCAAATTCATCAGGAAAGCTAAGCAGAGCGAGAAATATTTGCAACTGTAGTGAACTTATGGAACCACTTATGAAATGTTTCAGTAATGAGACTAAGGAATGTGGTGCACAAAACATGTCAGAATGCCGCAGTCTCAGGAACAGACAAAAACCTTAACAGCAAAACTGCTAGAAGGGTCCTACAGTATGTGAATCTGTAATTGAACGAATGGATCTACTCAATTCACGATCTTCCAAGTTCAGCATTTGCAAGATGGCTTGCTATACCGACAAATTTTGTTTAGCAACAGGGCAATAAAACCTGCAAATTATTTTCAGTTTTCTATGTCTCCTTTCAGACATAAATTATATGTCTGAAAAGCACCTTCATGCACGCAGCAGTTTTGGTTCAGGACAGCACCCTGCTATATAATTTAAATTCTCTCATAGAGTGATAGTCTAATTATAAATAAATAAATAAATTCATCAACATTGGCAGTAAGGCTGAATCAACAGGCTGTACCATTTCAAATGAGGAAATATTGCTTTAAAAATCGTCATGGAAGCATAAACCCTGCCAGTGTTGTTTCTGATGTTATGATCAGCCTCAATCAAGCCATTGCAGGAAGAAAGCCTCTTCACTGGAAGTAATGAACCATGATCTACCACCCTGGTCCAGTATAGGTTTGCAAGGAGATGAGGTTTTTTTACCTCCCAGTCTGGGGGCTAAGAGAAAATGATTGACTCCAACCCATTCAGCTGGTTTCCATGGCTGGGGGAGAACTAAAACCTAGGTCAGTGATGGCGAACCTATGGCACGTGTGCCAGAGGCGGCACTCGGAGCCCTCTCTGTGGGCACGCACGCCGTTGCCCCAGTCCCGCCTCCTCCCCACGGCCCCCTCCTTACTAGCAGCCCCCCGGAGGAGAGTCGCCCCTGGGCACAGCCCGCGCAGAGCAGTGCAGCCAAGGACATGGCAGCCAAGCAGCAGGGACAAGACTCTGCCCTCATGCCCTGTCGCGCACAGATGATGCTCCGGGGCATGGGCGGAGGGCGTGGCCGCCATGGCGTTGCAGGGCTGCCTGGGCAATCTGCGGTGGGCCGTGGAGGGGATGGGTGGCCCTGTGGGCAGACGGGGGCTGGGCAGAGTGGGCGGGGCGGGGTGGGCCGGAGGCGGGACAGTTTTTGGGCACTCGGTCTCTAAAAGGTTCGCCATCACTGACCTAGGTCTCCCCATTCCTAGTGCAACATCATGTCAGCACAAGGAGGAGGAGGAGGAGAACAAACCTCTACCTAGCATCAAGCAGAAAGTATGCATGCTAGTTTTCTAGAAGTACAATACTTTTTCTGCAAGAGTCATTCAAAACATTATTCCCACAACTCTTTGTTTCTGAACCATGGCAAATTTAAGATGCCTGGACTTCAACTCCCAGAATTCTCTAATCAGCATGCTGGCTGGGGAATTCTGGGAGTTGAAGTCTACAAGACTTAAAGTTGCCAGGATTGAGAAATACTGCTCTAGCATACAAGTTACAGTTCCACTACTTCTCTTTCAATACAATTTCTACCTGCTCTTCATACAATTATGGAGGATGTGTAGAAACAGAGATAAGTCATTATTTTCAAAATCCAGGAGAATGTTCACTATGTATTCTTGCTCTACTGCTTAAACCTTATTTCCATTTTTCTTAATAGAATAAAACTTCAAGCAAGACTTTAATCACACTAACAATTAAAATTCCATAGCAAAGCCAAAAAAACAGATTAATGCTGGGTGAATAACTTCTAATAAGGAAATCTCAAGTTCACCATGCCTGCCTAACAGTGTGTAGGTCAGCAGCAAAGAAACATATACTGCTTAAGATAGCTGTTTTTATAATATGAATATCACATGCCCCTTAGACGTCAACCTGATTTTCTGTGTTTTAGATGTTAAAAAAATCAGTGAAGATGAAAGCTGCACTACAAGGAAAATTTTAAGTTATGGTATATACCAGACATGTCAAACACAAGGCCCGGGGGCCGGATGCGGCCCGCGAAGCCATCCTGGAAACAGTGAGGGAACGGCCCCCGCTGCCTTGGCCCTGGCCCAGGCTGGCCGGGAGCCAATGTACAATTTTGTGGTGGCCATCTATGCTGAAATGCATTCAGTCTTAGCTCCACAAGGCCGTCCAGAAACAGTGAGGAACTGGCCCCCGCCGCGTCGGCCCGCCTCCTGGGTGCATGCTGGGGAGGTGTCACCCTTCATGAGGAAGAAATGGACCATGCCTTGGCGCTTGCCCCGGTCCCACCCCCTTCGCCAGAGTCCCTCAGATCTGTCCCACTCCTGCCCAGGTCCCCACAGGCACCCTTGACGCGAACGATGTAGAACTGGCCACGCCCACCCAGTAGGCCACACCCACTCCATCCACGCCCACCCAGTAGGCTGCACCCACTCTGGCCACACCCACATGGCCTGAGAGGAACAGTGAGGCTCCTCCAGTGGACCATGCCTTGGCACTTGCCCCGGTCCCACCCCCTTCTGCCAGAGACCCTCAGATCTGTCCCACTCCTGCCCAGCCCCCCACAGCACCCTTGATGCGAACAATGTAGAGCTGGCCACACCCACCCAATAGGCCACACCCACTCCATCCACGCCCACCCAGTCGGCCGCACCCACCCTGGCCACACCCACCCAGCCCCCTGAGGGCAACCGCAATGCTGATGCAGCCCTCAATGAAATTGAGTTTGACGCCCCTGGTATATACTGTACTTCAGCTGCTCACCAGATTTTGCACACCTGTATCTGTTTTTTCAAGAGTAAAAAAAGAATATAAACAGAGAGAATAAACAACAAAATTAACAAATATGCAACAAAAATGTAAAACATCCAAATGGAACAGTCATGAGTCTAATCTTGCTAGAACTTGAAAGAAAAGTTCCTGTTGATTACACCATGATTTTGGGGACAGGAGTTATGCAGTAAATGAGAGAAAAACATGTAGCATTTCTAAAACTGACCATTGGTGCTTGTTTTAGAACATGTTATCACAGGCTGTGGGGTATTGCCATGGACTTTTGACCTGCTAAATTCACCAGTGTTGTTCATTCTTGTTTTGAACTTCCCTCCGAGTTCTTGCTATAGTTATGAAAAACAACACCCACATTAAAAATAAAGTAATATTCACAGTCTAGCAGTGGTTTTCTGACACACATCATACAAGAGAAAATTACAAAAGGATTACAACGGCGTAAAGGATTATGACGAAGTACCTAAGTTTAGTTCCAACTGCAGGAAACTGAAATATTTATAGCACAAGCCCACATTTGTTAACCGATAAGTCACCCCATATAGTTGGAACTGCAACATTTTAAGACTACAGATTAATAGACTGAAAAACAAGAACACTTTCTGTTTATTGCCCACACTATGGCTGACCAGATAATTGGTGCAAAACATCTGGAGCTTACCAAATTATCTTCTCGTGGAATACAAGCAGTGGTGGGATTCAGCCGGTTCGCACCACTTCGGCAGAACCGGTAGCTAATTTTTTGTTGCCCAGGCCCAGAATGGACTTCCAGAAGCGGCATCCACACAGAGAACCGGTTGTTCGCCTATTTGAATCCCACCACTGAATACAAGGTATTGTTCAGCTAAACTCATTAGATCAATGTTTCCCAATCTTGGCAACTTTAAAATGTGTGGACTTCCACACCCAGAATTCTGGGTGTGGGAATTCTGGCTGGGGAATTCTGAGAATTGAAGTCCACATTTCTTAAAGTTGCTAAGATTGAGAAGCTACACACTAAACAAAGATCGTTATAGCTTGAGGCTGAGTAAGCTAAAATCAAAATATTTCTCTCCACTATTTGGAAATACATTTTCTGAACATGTTTATAATGGTTATACTTTAGAGCAGGGGTAGTCAACCTTGGCTCTTTTATGACTCGTGGACTTCAACTCCCAGAATTCCTGAGCCAGCTAAGCTGGCTCAGGAATTCTGGGAATTGAAGTCCACGAGTCATAAAAGAGCCAAGGTTGACTACCCCTGCTTTAGAGTGAAAGCAAGATTTCTCTGTTGAAAATTGCTCCTTGCATTCCAATACATGTAAACTTATTCTTCTCCAAAGGAAACTAGGGCATGGGGAAGTTACGGAATCTGGCCACACCTAACTTTCTTTGTTCTTTAAAGAGGAACCAAAAAAAAAATCTGGTATTTTGCCAGCTTTCCATTCTGTGCTGAAGGGATTTACAGTATTTTATTTTTTAAAGGCTCCTTCATATAATTTTATAATATAATTTTCCTGGCTGCAAAGGTTTACAGTGGCCTTTTTCTAGAAGACAGGGTGTAGGCTTCACCTCCCAATCTAGCCTATAGACAGGAGGTTTCTTCTGATCTACCACTCAAATACTAACCAGGTTCAAATATTCTTACTTATCCATGTCCAGTTGGTTGCTGCAATCTAGCTTGGACTTTTTTAAAAAAAAAATTGAAAACCATTATAACAATAAAATAACAAAAGTTTATATATACCCAACAGAAAATGAGACCAATCAATTGAATGTCTATTACTTATAAAACAAGTTTTACTCGATGTTTTAGCATAGTAGTAGTTATTTTTAGAATTTTTAATACTTTTACTCTCCATTCATTCAGTTTCATTGTGAAAAGGCTCTGAATTCAAGGGAATCTCAAAGTTCAAACTCTCAGGAATGCATTTATGTCTTTTTTCAGCAAAACCCTGTAACATTAGTGCTTAAAATAGTGAAAAGAAGCAAATATCATCATATCCACCTGGAAATGGGGAGAAAAGGCTACCACAATTAGGAAAACAGACCCAATGGTTGCTAACAATCAGAGTAAGAAAACAAGGACTCAGCCAATAACACTAACTGGTTATATGTCACAATAAGCCAAAATCCTGTATTCGTGGTATAAAAAAATAACATCTCAAAAAAGATTTATGAGGATTTGTCACATAAGGCAAATTATAGCAATGCATCCATTTCCCAAAGCATGCCTTTCTATACACCCTCCTGTAGGCTAAGATGACTTTAATTTCAGCTGGGATTGGTAAACACAGATAACTGCACAGCTTACAGAAATATGCTCACTCACCTACCTGCACTAGTAATGAACTATTAAAAAAAACAACTTTCATAAATCTGTCACCTGGCATTCTTGTTTATTCTGTCTCAACAACAACAATTACTATGTTATAGAAAGTGAGCCAGTACTGTGGTGTCCTGTACATACCATTTGTGATAGTAATGCGCCGGCCCTGGTAGAATTCCCCCAGGGTCACTGTATTGCCTTGCTTGGTGGCCACAACTCGCACAGTCCTGGAATTGTCTTGACATTCCACATAAGGGTTGTATCCTGGATTGTTTGCTTGTAGTTGGTTGTTGATCACGGTGTCCTGGCTGTTGGGGTTAAAAGCATCAGCCAGGCGGCTTCGACAGTAAGATTTGTATTTCCATAAGACAATAGGAGGCTGGGTTGCTGTGGTCTGATAGTTGCACTGTAGAGTGACAGGTTGAAATAGGATGACTACGTTGAAGGGATTTGGCACACTGACCTGCATTGCAATGGCAGAATCTGTAGATTGGAACAGATAGAAGGAAATGGTTAATAAAAACAATGTCCCTAAATACTACACACTTTCTTTCTACAGCATTCCTTCCTTCTAGTTATTATATCACAAGACAGCCAGAGGTAGCTTATCTTCTCAGCACAGTCTCCTTGGACCTTAGATGAAGAGAAGGACCAGGGGGGACATGATAGCAGTATTCCAATATCTCAGGGGCTGCCCCAAAGAAGAGGGAGTCCAGCTATTCTCCAAAGCGCCTGAAGGCAGGACAAGAAGCAACAGATGGAAACTAACCAAGGAGAGAAGCAACCTAGAACTAAGGAGAAACTTCCTGACAGTTAGAACAATTAACCAGTGGAACAACCTGCCTCCAGGAGCTGTGAATACTCCAACATTGAAAGTTTTTAAGAGACTGGACAGCCATTTGTCTAAAATGGTATAGGGTTTCCTATCTGAGCAGGGAGTTGGACTAGATGACCTCCAAAGTCCCTTCCAACATTATCATCATCATCACCATCATCATCATTTCAGGACCGTATACATTTTCAGCCATTTAATTATGACAATTAGACGTTTGAATGAGCCTTGACTTCCTCCCCACCTTCCAACAGGAAGTTGGATCAGCCAATAAACATGCAGCATGCACATCTCCACAAAACACATAGTTGAGAATTGAGGTGTGTGCACATCAGCCGTCTGCAACCATCTGCAACCTATACTTACCCATCAACCCCTTCACAGCATAGATGTGTGTTCACCAGTTGCGGACACATCTAAATCAAGCTTATGAAGGACAAAGAGGAAAGAAAGAAGATTCCCTTGCTTTTTATAACACTTCAAAGTTCAGAACCAAGGTGCATCTACCATCCTCCCCGGCAATTTGAGCTACTATTCATTACAAGTCCTGAAAATAAATTTCAAGGGATCTAAACTGCAAAGATGCATCTACTGCACAATATTAAAAATCTACTTTCCGGGATGCCTGTCAGGTTGATTCTCAGAAATTCTTTGTTATGAAAGGTAAATAAGTGAACAGCTTACCAACCTACCAAGATCTTTATTTCTTTCATTCAGCGAGGATGCTGCCACTATTCAGAGATGTCAGGGTAGTCAGTTTTTAGCCTGGTCTTACAAAACAGACAACAAAAATTCTAGCTTAACAAATGTCAGTCCTGTATTAATTTAAGTCTGGTATTCTAAGGCAAAGTGTAAAAAGTACAAGATGCTAATCTCTCCTTTGTGTCTTCCAGAGCCCTACCAAGAACAGAAAAAATCAAGACTTTGGGTCCCTTGTTTCTTTTTTTCAGAGGGTTGGGGGTTTTAAACAGAGAAATCAGCAATACTTTTTAAGATTTATATCTCATTGTTCAAAACTCCTGAAACTTCCTCCCTCATCCAAACAAAACCTGATTCAATCCTTAAGCTAAAAGATGGTTCTCCCCCTGTATCCTCAGACCTCATATATAATTCAGGGTTTTCAATAAAATGTATACAATAAAGTATAGCTGACTAATCACAATGTTCGCACAACATTCTACTTCAAGCTCAAATTCTATTATAGTTGAATAGCTAAACCATAAAGTAGTTGCCCTGGATTTGGTTTAGTGGGTTGTATGAACCCAATAAAAAAACAAAACAATGTCACAAAAGACCGCCTGCAATAAACTCTCCAAATATATCAATATTCACTGAAAAAAGCTTGGAAGAGTAAATCAGCTTTTATTTGGTAGAAAAAGACAGACAGTCACACCTTTATTGCTCTTTGGGGAACAACGTTCAAAAGATCAAAAACCTCTTAGAAGAGCCCTGCTTATATTTTACCAGCCAATCGCAAGGCATTTTCCACTTTTGCAAAATAATGGCAAGTTTTATTTTTACATTGGCTTTTTTCAATTGTCCAATAAGAAAACCTTTTTCACTTTTCTACTTTCTAAATTTTGTTCTGACTAACAAGTTTTGTTCTGACAAAGCTAGTCTGCCTCCATGCTTATCTCGTGCTCATAGTCTCCTCTACTCGTTTTATTTGTTTTTGTGGTTTCATTCCAGCCTGAAAAGGGGTTGGCACTAGGATCAGTTTCCTCCCACAAAGGACCTGCAGTTTCGATGTATGTGTGTGTGTGTGACAAACGCTGCTCTAGTCTGGATCAGTCATCAGCCTTCCAGGAAGACAAGTCTAAAAGGGCACACCTACAGATTTCAAACAAACACATAGGAGGTCTTGCCACAAAAACCAAAAAAGTTCCTTGATTCTTCCTGAAACACCCCCCTTTTCAGAGGATTAAGGGTTAGGAGCTGGCTAATTCTTCTCTTCCATAGGTCGTATGTTTACCTTGCAGGAAAATGATAATATGCCAAACACGACACACCCTGCCATGTGTTGATCAACCTGCCTAGTACTAGGATGTGAAAAACAACCTAAGCAAAAGCATAAAGGAATTATTTTGGCTTCAAATCTTGCATTTCAAATGCTTTTTAAGGCCCTTACTGTAGAGCTACCCAAATAAAGTTTTATGGTAGTAACACTGAATACTGCGGACAAGCTGTGTCTTTGGCTCTAGGTGGAGAACCTCACAACTATACTTTCTGTCCTTAGACAGAGTTGGAAAACATTTAATTTTGCATTATTGGTAGAAGCGTGAAGAAGGGGAAAAGCCACGGCTTCTTCAAACCACCCCATTTCCTTTCCCTGGAGGGTATATTCTTTGTTCCTTCCAGCAGGCAAGACAAAGGCAAATGACGAACAGGAAAAGTAGGGGGGGGAAGCATTTTCCTCCTTTCTTGGGCTATAAGCCAGATAATAATATATAAAAAGAAATCTTGACCTGAGAAGAGCCAAGGACATTTTCCCTGTGAAGAGGAAGGCAACTAGCTAGCTTCAGTTGGAAAAGAACGGCTTGGGGAGGGCTGGAAAGAAAACACTTTATCACCAGTAACATCCAATATGGTTGATTATAGTGATTAAGGGGCTAAGGAAACCAGACTGAAGTCCATTCTCAACCACAGAAATTCACTGTCTTTGGACTGGTCAATATCCTTCAGCCCGGCATATTGTACTTTGCAGAGTTGTTGTTGGAGAGAAATTGGAGCAAATGTTATGTATGATTCTGGTGGAAAGGTGGGATATCTAGCAGAGAAACACAATGACAGTATGAATGTGCAGATGCTCATTCACAAAAAGCAGATCTAAGTCTCCACCCCAGGCGCATTACCGCCTTCGTACCATCGCATCATCACAACCTCAGAACACGCCTGAGAACAAGTTTAATAAAAAAGGAGTGACATCATGATAGCAGTGTTCCAATATCTCCGGGGGGGGGGCTGCCACAAAGAAGAGGGAGTCAAGCTATTCTCCAAAAGCACCTGAAAACCTGAAGGCAGGACAAGAATCAACAGATGGAAACTAATCAAGGAGAGAAGCAACCTAGAACTAAGGAGAAACTTCCTGACAGTTAGAACAATTAATCAGAGGAACAACCTGCCTCCAGAAGCAGTGAATGCTCCAACACTGGAGGTTTTTAAGAAGAGACTGGACAGCCATTTGTCTGAAATGGTAAAGGGTTTCCTGCCTGAGCAGGGGGGTTGGACTAGAAGACCTCCAAGGTCCCCTCCAACTCTGTTATTCTATATTCTAAGTCACTGCACCCCACCTCCGTTAACCACCCCCAAAGCTGCGTTGACCTCTTCATCGGGTTCATTTTAAGTGAGTCTCCGCAGACTGGATTGATATTTTTTTTTTAAAGGATCCCTTGTCTACAAGCCCCCCCATTGGGATGTTGAACCCTAGAAAGCGGGTGAATTCAAACTCCCAATTCAACAGGTTGCGTGCGCGCAAGTCAACAGGTGCAGATCTGCTTTGTCCGGGAAAAGCGCCGCTTCCTCCTGCCCGTCTCCAGAGAGTCGCCCCCGGGGAGAAAGATCTCACCGCACCACGACGGCCGGCGGCAATGGGGGAGGGGGCGAACGGTGGGGGGGGGCTTGGAAAAAAAAGGCGCGACCCTTTCGGGTTCCCCCGCGGCGGAGTCCCGCGCGGGAGAAGCAGCGGGGAAAGCGATTGGCGGAGGGCCCGTGGCGATGGACCAATCAGCTCTCGAGTTTCCTCACCCCTGCGCCCTAAAGCAGGGCTCCCCGAGGAGTCTCCCCCTCAGAGGAGGGCGGAGGGGCAAGAGGGCGGAGGGGTCTCGCCGTCGGGGGCGAGCGGGAAAAAACACCACCACCACCACCACCACCCCATTTCCCTCTCACTCGCTCACCTAAAATCCAAGCGGTGCCCAAGAACCACAACAGGGGCAGCGCGGCCGTCTGACGCGCCCTCCGAGTCTCCATTTCCCAACCTTTGTACGGACTTTGAGTCGGTCCGCTCCGCGGGGGGAAAAAAAAGAGGGAAGGAGACTGGGGTAAATAAATGGCCCCCGGACTCCTTCGTTGCCAATCCCGCCTTGCCCTCGGAGTTCTTCAGCGGGACTCCGCAGCTCGCTCCGCTTCGCCTCCGACGCTGCTGGGCGCCGCGCTCGGTGCGCGCCTCAGGTGCTGCTGCCCTCACAGCCTCGCCCCAGGAACGGAAGCTACCAACTCCTTCGCAGGGAAGCGGGTCGCCTCCGCCAAGGCTTAGTCACGGGGAAGTTTCTTTCGGAAACCGACTCACTCGTTTCTTAACCTCGGGTTCACTTTTAAGGGCGAGCTGAATAATTAGGGGGGGGGAAGTAAGAACGAAGGTCCGCCTTCGGGTCTTCCCCCTCTCGGGGCGATGGTTAAGCCTCAAGACGCCCTTGAATGTATTGAGAAGGAGCCGAACTATTTGGGGAAAGGGGGGGGAGAGAAGAGAAACTTTGGGAAGTCCTTCTCTGGCTCCCCTTCCCAAGGAAAAGTGAACTTGCCCAGGTACTGCTTAAGACGGGGGAAAAAAACACAACTTTCAAATGCCAGGAAAGGTGAAAGTTTACGAGTTTTGATTGATTTCTTTCTCTTTTTTTAAACAAAAAAGACTGTTGGTCCGGAGGCTGGAATTTAAATGGTGGAAAAGCTAAAACGTTGAAGCATCTCTGCTTGTTATTTATTGGTTGTATTACTTTTGTGTTTCCAAGTATGTTTTTTTTTAAAAAAAGTTTTCTATGGGTTGAAATTTTTTCAAAGTGGTTTTTAAAGATTTCTTTGATACACAATCTCGTTTTAAAAATATGAATAATATAAAGCGGTCTTGTTATCTCGGCTTCCAGGATATGCATTTTATATAGCAAAACATTCAAAAGGAAATAAAATTGCCACTAGATTTTAAAAAAATAATAATAATAATTTCAGCCAAGATGCTGAATCAGTACTGTGTCTGGGTGGGATCCAGTCTTCCAGAACAAGGTCAGTTTTAACAGTGGCATTGTTCTGCCTATTGTGACATCAGGAGTGGTGTCACAGCTGGATTTTTTTCCCTTCCCTGAGTTTTCTTAATAGGTCAGTACCCAGCTTGCCATGTCCGGTTGGGCACCCTTGTGGGCTTTGTTTCTGGGTCTGTTCTTAACCATCACTGAAGGTAGCCATTATGAAGGCCACTCCCTGGGCCAGCCCTGCCTCCCTGGCCATCCTTGCGTGTTAGCATTTATCTCTGAAAACCCCGTGATGCTACGTTGTCCACGCTCTTCATACAAAGGCCATATCACTTGGCAATACCTTGACCCATCTTGGACCGGGGAGCAACCACTCACCTTCTTGCGCTCAGGCGGGACTTCTTGGCCCTTGTTTAGCCACGCCAAGCTGCAGAGACTACGTTTCAAATCCCGACTGATCGCCAGCAGCCTGTATATCCCAAGTCCCAGTACAGAAGATTCTGGCCTGTACACCTGCCGTGCAGGAGACGCCACCCTCGGCTATTATGACGTTGATTTTCAGAATGCCGGGCGTCTCCATGTGTCACATGCAAGCCTAGGAGAAGCCACTTTGAGCAATGCTACGGTGCAGCTAGTAAATGGAACGCAGGCCACCCTGTTCACCTCCTGGAGCCCTTGGCAGTCTTGCGACCACTGTGGTCATCCTGGGGAACGGAAGCAAGTGGGGTTTTGTTATGCCCAGATGACCGCGGTGGACTCTGAGGAGGAAAGGCCATTGCCTTGTGGGATAGCCAGGCAGAAGTATTTGATGTTGCCACAACGGGAACCAGAGCTGAGGATAGAAGCCTGCCAAATGCCCTGTGACACATACTTGATCGGCCAAGAGGAGCCATACTGGGTACCATTCTTGGTCTTTACCAGCTACCACCCCCAGCAAAAAGCCATCGCTCACCTTCGCTGCCCAGCATCTTCCATCTACAGGTACTACCTAAGTCTTTCCTGCCCCCATCAGGAAGGGGTCTATGACAATTGGCCGTGGCCAACTCGCCACGGCCAACTCATCCCAGTCAACTCGCCATTGCCAACTCGCCACAGGACAACTTGTTGCTGGACAAAAGTTACACTAATAACAAAAAAAAATGGTGGAATAGAATCATTAAAGCAAGGATGGGAAAGGAGGGACAGAATAAATGGGATTGACAAAAATTAAAATATTTTTTTGTATTTATTTTAAATAATTAAAAAGAATTGTTAAATTGTTGCACAGTGAATTGTCTCATGGCGAGTTGGCTGTGGCAAGTTGGCCCATTCCCTCAGGTAGACCTCCAGTTCTGTTTAGCATACACACAAAATGTAGTTGATTCTCTATGGTATGGGCTTAGTGTATTGTAGTCTCTGTGGTTTGCCTATGATGTGCTAAGTCTATCAATTGTTTATTCAATACAATGTATTCCCAGAGCAGGTCTACACTTCCTACTAAGCAATAATGTGCTTTGTGGTTGAGCTTAGCGTACTGCAGGGGTCTTCAAACTTGGCCCTTTTATTTCTGGCTGAGGAATTCTGGGAGTTGAAGTCCACAAGTCATAAAAGGGCCAAGTTTGAAGACCCCTGGTGTACTGTATGAATGCAGTCTTTGTAGTCTGCAAACTTGTTGATGGCTTATTGCACTGGAACCTGGGCATGGTCAAAGCAAATCCTAACTTAAATATATAACCTCTCTGATTTGTTCCCAAATTTAAAACTGCTGTGGCTGTTGTTCCTTTTCTCCATAAACATTCCCTGCATGATCTTTAGCTGAAAAAGGGAAGTATCAAAAATCGTGTGATATTTGTAAGCCATTCACAAGGCTGTTTCCTCCAAATCCATCTAATAATGTTTTTATTATTATTCCTAAGGAGTCCAAATTCTTGCTAGCTTTTTGCAATCACCTAGAGGCATCTTAATACAATACAGCTATTATTTTCGCCACACTTAATTATATAGTGGGGGTTTTTTTTCCCAGAAGCAAACTTTGTCAAATTAGTGCACTCAGGATACCAGTTTTCCTTATCCAAATTTAATTGGTTCCACCACTTAGGCTGTCACCAGCAGCCTTAACACCATGAACAGGAGAAACAGGAAATGTTGATTTAGTTCTCTTGGTTTTGCTTGTATCTCTGTACATTGTAAAAAGAAAAAAAGCAAGTTAAACATTGACGAGTTACATGAACCTTTCACCTTCGCAAAGCAGATGGAGTTCCAGTTCTGCTACTTGCAGCAAGACTGTTTTTTTAAAAAAAACCAATAACCAGGAGAAACTGAATGAAGCACACATAATAGAAACAGCTGCAGGAGCTCAAGGATTGAGCTAGGGCCAAGCCAAAGCTAATGTTAGCAGAGCAAGCAATTCAATGGCATGTCCTTTGAATTGTCCTATTATTCTCCAGGTGGTAACATCTGATTATCCTTGTCTGGGCTTATATGGAAGCCGTGCCCACCCCAGCTCTGGCAATGCAAAAAAAAAGTCGTGATACGTCGCAACATGTCACGTGATGCGGCAAGTTTGACACCCATGGTATAGGGCAGGGGTAGGCAACCTTGGCTCTTTTATGACTTGTGGACTTCAACTCCCAGAATTCCTGAGTCAGTATGGCTGGTTCAGGAATTCTGGGTATTGAAGTCCACAAGTCATAAAAGAGCCAAGGTTGCCTACCCCTGGAGGGTCTCCCGCTTGAGCAGGGGGATGGACTAGAAGACCTCCAAGGTCCCTCCCAACTCTGTTATTCTGTCAGGTGGCTAACAGTTTTAAATCATAATAAAAACCAACTAAGTTTAAAACCACAGAGGTAACATAAAATAACTGAGCAGCTGAGAACACCCCAGTGAATATTACCAAGATCAAGAAACATTTTCACCAATACTATCAGCTGAAGCTTCCAGGACAGCCTCATGTAGAGTGCCTTGCAGAAATCCGTGTAGGAGGTGACTAAGGCATGAGTAACCAGGAACAGGCAGAATCAATGCACAACTCAGAGCTATGGCTGGCCAAGGCTGTTACCTGCTGTTTCAGGACCCCCCAAATTGTTGTGGTTCTAGGATGAATTGATGGACCAACAAATGAAGACATAGATAAGCCGATGGGCAATTAAGCATTATTTGAAAAGAGAAATGCTACAGTATATCTGTAAACTGAAAAAAAAAGATTCAAGCATTGTTCTAGGCCAGAATGAGTAACCTATGAATTGTGGGCCCCAGTACCGTACAGTTTTTCCAGCCCCTGAAGCACATTGTTATTTTTAGAGATGTGGTTTTGCTCCTTTTTGTGAGAATATCAGTGTGCTAAGCATCTGCTAAAATATCTATTTTACAGAGAACACCTTCCCCCCCCCCTCCTGCCAGGACACCTGCAAAAATAAAAAAATGAAATGAAAATATCAATCCCCTTCGCTCCATCTGTATAGTTCTGAAAGGACGGAAGCAAGAAAAAATGAAGACCCTATTTGCATGAAAAGATTGCTTGCCTCTTCTAAACCTTTTTATAATTTGTTGAATGATAAATAAGCAAGAGTTATATCAAACTAATCTATAAACCGGTGTTTGCAAATCACGTTGGCTGGGTTTATACAAGACACTGAGCTAATATTGCAGCAATCCCATTATCACTTAGCATATTGTGCAAATTTCACTGAATAGGCAGCATAGGGGGAGATTTTTCAAGGATATGAAATATAGTAGTCCGTAACTTTACAACAGTTCATTTAGTGACCATTCAAAGTTACAACGGCACTGAAAAATGTGACTTATGACCATTTTTCACAGTTACGGCTTTTGCAGCATCCCCATGAACACGTGATCAAAATTCGGACCCTTGGCAACTGGCTCATATTTATAATGGCTGCTGTGTCCCAAGGTCATGTGATCCACCTTTTGTGACCTGACAAGGTCAATGGGGAAGCTCACTTAACAACTGCAGGGATTCACTTAACAAATGTGGCAAGAAAGATCGTAAACTGGGGCAAAATTCACTCAACAAATGTCTCACTTAGCAACAGAAATTTTGGGCGCGTACGTCGAGGACAATCACCTCTGATATAAAATCAAGGTGGTACAAATGTATAAGTTTGCCAATTTTTGTTGTTAACAAAAACTGCCACCTTCATTTGCTGCAGTAGTTGTTGCAATCTAAATATTACTGTCTGCTGAGAAGATAGCCGGTTGGGCAGAATCATTCATTTTTAGAATATTTTAATATAAAAACTCCTCAAAAATTGCATTATACAGAAAGCCTTTTCTGCGATGAAGAAAAGGCATTGCATTCAATCTCAGTGTGGTTAGGGCAGGGGTAGGCAACCTTGGCTCTTTTATGACTCGTGGACTTCAACTCAGGAATTCTGGGAGTTGAAGTCCACGAGTCATAAAAAAGCCAAGGTCACCTACCCCTGGCTTAGGGGATTGGTACTTCAGAGTGCTATCTGAACCAAAGTATCATGGCTTGGAAACCATTAACTTTGCATGGGGTTTGAATCCTGTCAGTTGCAGTTTGGTCGACAAACTATGGCTTGGCCTGAGATGAACCCAAGCTATTCCTGTAGCAATCTGGGCATTAAAAAAAAAAATACGGCATCCGTTGGCTTCCAATCCTTTGCTTTTATTCATAATGCTTTTGGGATGGATGTCTGATTCCTCGTCTTGTATGAATGACTTTGTCTCTTGCCTTCTGCAGCCCTGTCTACTGGCAGGTAGGTCTCACAACGTTGACACACCTTCAACTTCAGAACTTCAACTTCTCCAGAAGTTCCCAAAGCCTGGACAAAGCCACTGGTGGTGGGATCCTACACCTCTCCTTCCAGAACAATTCACACAGCACTTTGTACCAGTGTTTCGTGAATGGACATTTAGCGGGCAAGTTTTTAGTCACTTCTCCTGGTGCGGTGAGCCCACCAGGGGAGCTGGCTCACACTTACTCCATCATTGAGGCATTGGTGGTGGGCCTCTCCATATTCCTTGTGTTCCTGATGTTTCTCAGCATAATCGAGTCCTGCAGGAAGAAACCAGAAACTACTGTGGTCTAGATGGTGTGTGAACTTTGGTGGACACCTTAGGAAAAGAAGGTGTGGATTGCTGATTAATAAACATATTGACTGACTACAGTATACATTCAGATACAGCCTGGGCTTTAATAAAAGGAAGGGTTAAGGTTGGTGGAGCTGAATATAGTGCTTCTCTAAGCAGCATCACACAGAGAAGGCAGTGCACAATTTCCATCACCTAGAGCAGGGGTAGGCAACCTTGGCTCTTTTATGACTCGTGGACTTTAACTCCCAGAATTCCTGAGCCAGCATACTTGGTATCCCACCTAAAGGCCTCCTAAGGTGATATTTACAACTAACCTACTACGGCCAATGATCTGCAAATTGATCTATAGCAGATCAAGCAGGATTGCTGGGCTGGATTGGGCCCTTTTTCTCTCTTCCAAAATATAAATCAGGGTTCCTTAAAAACAGGGGTCTTCAAACTTGGCCCTTTTATGACTTGTGGACTTCAACTCCCAGAATTCCTCAGCCAGGCACGCTGGCTGAGGAATTCTGGGAGTTGAAGTCCACAAGTCATTACAGGGCCAAGTTTGAAGACCCCTGCTTAAAAACACTACACTTTCCCCCCCCCCAAAAAAACCCCTGGTTCAGTGCCAATTTGGGCAATGGCTGCTAGCTACAGTGCACCACTGTGACACTAGGGGTCGCTGTGGCACAAGATGCGCTCTGTATTTTGGTTTGCAATGCATTATTTGGAAAAAATAATGCCATCCTTATTTTTGTAAAGATGCTTTTATCTGTACCGGTTTTGTACTTGTCAAGAAGATGGGATAATCAGGTGAAGCCGGCAAATGGTTTGTTTGGATTAGCTTAGTGTACTGTGTGAACCCATTATGGCTTCATTCAGCTACTTTAAGTGTTTTACTTCTGTAAGCCACCTGGAGTCACCATGACTGAGTTGGACAGCCGTTTAAATTTTCTTAATAAAAAATTTAAAAATGTTAAAAGTGAAAAACCAGGAAGAAATATTTTACGTAACACCCTCTTGCATTTTTCCCCCTAGTTTCCCTTTCTCCAATAGCATCCTTAGAATAGCAATAGAACTTAGACTTATATACTGCTTCATAGTGCGTTACAGTCGTCTCTAAGCGATTTACAGAGTCAGCATATTGCCCCCAACAATCTGGGGCAATACCGACCTCGGAACGATGAGTCAACCTTGAGCCAGTCAGAATCAAACTCCAGGCTGTGGGCAGAATTAGCCTGCAATACTGCATTCTAACCACTGCGCCACCACGGCTCTTGAGAATCTTTGTATGTTTGATGTAACTTAGGAAAGTAGCTCAATGAGAAGTACTACCTATCCATCCAAAGGCATCAAATAAGCCAACATTTCAACTCCTGTCACCAACGAGGCCCATGTTTCTCCACTGAAATACTGGCTGTCTTCATCCTACACCAGTGGTGGCGAACCTATGGCACGGGTGCCAGAGGCGGCACTCAGAGCCCTCTCTGTGGGCACGCGCACTGTCACCCCAGTCCTAGGCCTTCAGCTGGGTTTTATAAAACCTTTTCGCTTTAGGCCTCTGCCACTGTGTGCAAAAAAAAAAAAAAAAGAAAGGTTCAATCAGTCAATTTCAACTTCTCGCGGAAAAAAAAATCTTGCAAAGTTGGAATTGATTGATTGAACTTTTTAGTCCCACCCAGTCTGCCGTTACCACTGCAGCCAGGGCCACCCAATGGGCCACACCCACCCAATGGGCCACACCCAGCCAATGGGCCACACCCACCCAGCACTCGACGATGCATAAGTGGGTTTTGGGTTGCAGTTTGGGCACTCGGTCTCTAAAAGGTTCGCCATCACTGTCCTACACTTTCACTGAATTCTTACACTGGATAAAGATGTAACACAAATTGCTTGGTCTTTATTTAGAGTACTGTATGAATCCAACCAGCATGGCTTATGACAAAGTATTGTGTAGATGCCCTACAATTGCATTTCATTCTGCTAATCATGGTTAAGAAGATTTGACTTGGGGCAATGTATCCGTTTCTATGGTTACTCCATGTTTACAAATAAAGGTTAGAGGTAAAGGTTTGGGCAGCTGGAGGATGTGATAACTCCCAGTAAATTGTCCCAGGGCCAATGACATATTCAATGCTACCCTCCCAACATATAGAAATATTTATACTCCGACGAGGACAATAAACTCTTTCTCAGCTCTGGAGTGTAAGGCCTTAGCAGCCAGAGTGAATGTTTCTCTGCAGCCTTTGTCTTTACAATGAATCTCTGAATCACCCACCCGGTGCACACGGTTGTCGTCAATTGACCGATGCCGGATCACAACTGCCTCTTTGTCTCCAACTCCCAGGACGCACAGTGTGTGACTGACACGGCTCTCTCTTTCCCCGTGCCAGGAACGGTCAGGGTGCAAGGACACTTCATCTTATCACTGAGGAAACAATTCCTTTGCCCGTCTTTCCAGGGAGAAACCAGGCACTTGGACCTGCCAAATTTTTATTTTAATGTCCCTAATTACAAATTGGCAAGGCTGAGTGAAGAGACACAGCTTTGCTCCAGGCCTTATGAGCTTCACTCCCACAATAGCACCAGACTCCTCATAGGGTTGAATTAAACCAACCCGAGATTTATCCAAAAACATATCCAGTCTGCTCAACAGGGCTCATAGATCGTGCTTAGTGAGCTCAGTCTGGGGACACAAATGACAAGCCAGTCAACAGGGCCTTGGCATGTGCTGCAAGGCCCGGTTGGACGGTTGTCATCGTGCAACTAAGCCACATCTGCAGAATTGCTTTGCTTTTGGGTCATGGCACCTGTTCACAAGAACCTTCCTCCACCTGGACCTTCCAGATGTGTCAAAGGTACAGCTCCCACCATCCTCACCTAGCCAACCACCATCGGTTTTCGGAAAGCTACTCATAATATAACAAGGACATGAGGCCTGTTGATATCACAAATGTATTCCTTAAAAGAACATGACATCTGTCGTGTTGTCAGAGCTTGGGGAAAGGAAACAGAGGCAGAGTAAAGATGATACACTTGTTGTCCCTAAATGCTACCTGCATCGGACACTAGTATCTTCTAGTAACCACTATATTCTAACCCAGGGGTAGGCAACCTTGGCTCTTTTATGACTCGTGGACTTCAACTTCAACTCCCAGAATTCCTGAGCCAGCATGGCTCAGCTTGGAAACCTCTCCCTTTCCCCTCAGCATGGCTGGCTCAGGAATTCTGGGAGTTGAAGTCCACGAGTCATAAAAGAGCCAAGGTGGCCTACCCCTGAACTAGACATACCCAATTCCAGCAGCTGTTCAAGATCAGCGCTGAGCTCCAGCTGGAGCCTGGCACTGATCCTGGCACTTCCACTGAGCCCTGACAGTCCCGAAGAAGCGCCAATCAGTTGGAAAGCGGCACTGATCCTGGCGCTTCCGCTGAGCCCTGCAGCTCCAGCCATCTCTCGCTCAGGCTTGTGCGGTACTGCCACTGGTTCAGCTCATTCCCCTCCCCCGCTACCACTTTTTTAGGATGGTCGCGTACCACCTGCCAGGTGCCAATGTACCACAGGTGGTACCCGTACCACTAGTTGAAAAGCCCTGTTCTAGTCCAACCCCCTGCTCAAGCAGGAAACCCTATACCAGGGGTAGGCAACCTTGGCTCTTTTATGACTCGTGGACTTCAACTCCCAGAATTCCTGAGCCAGCCATGCTGAGGGCAAAGGGAGAGGTTTCCATGCTGAGCCATACTGGCTCAGGAATTCTGGGAGTTGAAGTCCACGAGTCATAAAAGAGCCAAGGTTGCCTACCCTTGGTCTAACCAAACAATCTCTGTTTTGAAACTGACTCTCATCCGCAGACCGCAAGGTGGGAGCACCTAACCAAGGTGTTAGATTTTGCCTCTTCTTCTAAATCACCTGGGGAAATTGAAAGCTTGCCCTATTGAAGGCACTATCCACAATTTGTTAGTACGCAAGGCAGCCCTACTTGCACAGAGAGAGGCTTCTTTAGCCCCATCTGTCCCTGCAGGGAGCCAGCGAGATGATCTTGGAACAGGAATCCAGAAGCCATTAGGACAAACAAGAGATTCTAAAGAAACGTAAGTCCAGGGAAGTGGAAAAACATATTAAAAAGATTCAGACTGATTTCCTGAGGTATAAGAAGGAGAGAAGGGGGAACATGCAGGTTTTCAAGAGTCTGTTACTATGGTTCATCTCAATATAGTTCTAGTCTCCTTATGGATCAGTTTCCTGACGTGGTCTACCTTACAGGGCTGGCTGTATTGCTAACATGGAGATAGCTATTTTATGATTTATTAGCCATATGTGTATTTAGCTGTGAAATTGCTAGGTGGATGCATTTCTCCTCCAATGTTACTGACAGCAGCAGGGGGGGGGGGCTGTTTGATTAATGTTTTCAGTAACTAGGAGTTTATTTGATTGATGTTTTTAGTTCTTCAAGGAACAAAGAAAGCTATATACAGCCTGATAAGAAAACTGTTCAAGCATCTCAAAGACTGACTTTAACTTCTCAAAGACTGACTTTAACTTCAGTTACTTGCAAACTCATCATCCCTCATCACAATGTGAGAAACACACCTCCTGAACATGTTGACGACCATTAACAAGATCATACTAAGGAATTATGGGATGTTACATGTTACATGCTACAACCTCTGAGCTTGCGTGCTATGTCAGAGATATCGCGAATGGTGTTAACTGATGTGTTTGAACTGTATATGAAGTGATTCTCCGCCTTTCTAAGAGGGCTCCTCAAATAGGTGAGGTGCCTTTTTTTGCTTGTGATAAAGATGTTTTTAGTCTATCTTTCCAGCTCAGCTTCTGACTGGCAAGGCACACCAGGCTAATGGATCTCCCGACATTTATGGTTAATATTTTTAGACCAGCATTTCTCAATCTTGGCAACTTGAAGATGCACAGACTTCAGCTCCCAGGCTGGGGCATTCTGGGAGCTGAAGTCTGCGCATCTTCAAGTTGCCAAGATTGAAAATCACTGTATTAGCCAATTTCAACATTTCATCAAATGAAAACAAAAGTGCCCCCTTGTACAATCTCTGTCCTCAGTTTAGGATATGCTCTCGCCTCCAAATTTGTTGCAATGCCTGAATGGTTGTGGTGGTGAACCAAAATTTTTAAAAAATATATATCTATTTTTCCTTTTAGTCAACCCAAGGCGGCTTGTGATGCTTGCAGGACCGAAGATTTTTTGCAGAAATCAAGTCACTTCCGTTTTGCTCCACCTTTGAAAACTTTCCCACCTTCCTTGATCTCTCTTTTCTCCCAACCAACAAGAATCATTTGATGGTTATCTAAAGATGCAGATGATTTAGAGAAGGAATGAGTGGTCTCCTTTTAAAAACGGGACGGATTAGCTATCATTATCTTTCTCCCAGAAGTCTTATAGGATCAAAATTGCTGATGTAATCTACAAGAGTTATAAATAGCTGTTATGAGGGGAGATATGGAAAGCTTGCTTTGAGATCTTAATCACAAGCTTGAGTTCTGTACCTCTGCGCATAAACCGAGTTCTTTATATTTATTTAATTTATATGCCACCCATCTTGCTATCCAAAGCAGCTCTGGGCAGCTTACAATGTAGTAATATGTTCTCACCCAATTTTGTGTGATTACAAGTAGTTAGGGTTAACCCTTACGTTTAGCGACGTTTTAAAGCTACAGTGCCACTGAAAAGAGCGACTTATGACTGTTTTTCACCCTTACGACCGTTGCAGCATCCCCATGGTCACGTGATCAAAATTCAGAGGTTGGCAACTGACTCCTGTTTATGACGGTCGCAGTGTCCCAGAGTCATGTGATCACATTTGTGACCTTCGGACAAGCAAAGTGAATGAGGAAGCCACTTAACCGTGTTGCTAACAACAACTCCAGTGATTCCCTTGACAACTGTGGCAAGAAAGGTCATAAAGCAGGGCAAAATTCACTTGACAAAATCAATTTTGGGCTCAGTGGTGGTCATATGGCGAGGACTACCCGTATTTGCTAACTTGCAGCAGATAAAACCAACACCCAGCTTTGGACGAGGCCAACACCCATTCAAAATGGCACCCAGTTCACGTTGATAATGTCTTCCTGAATTCCATCCATCTTCTTCTCTTTAAAACTCATCCCTCCATCCCTAGTTGCTTCCTTTCTGTGTTTTCCCCCCTCTCCCTCCCCATCCCCTACCACTCCCCTCCTGCCATCCATACGTAAGCTCAGTCACGACATCGTCCACATCTGCACATCACTTCACCCTGACATCTTGCGTCTGCTGTTCAGTAGGACAAAGTATACATAGGAGCCCATTGTTTGATGAGGCTCTTTCTCCCGGGGAGCAGATCTGCCCTGGGGTTGGAGCTGATGTATCCTGGTACAGTGAGCTGGGCCTGAAGAATCATTTCATTTTCAAGGACATAACTTCTTGAAGAAGAAGCAAGTATTCCAGAAGCAGACAAGGAGCTTTTCCTAGGATTCAGGGTGAGTATTTATTCCATACTGCTGTAGCTAGATTACATTGGGTTCCCGATATAGTGGTTTAATGGGCGAGGGTGCCGTCTCGTTAGATAATTAATTTGTCTCAAACAAGGTAAGATGAGTCTGTTAATGGGTGCCCAGGACTTTCCTCTGAATCTTCTCCTGATCGTGTCAGTATTTGATGAATGTTTGGGAGAAAACCCATAAACTCAAGTGAGGGGTTTGAGACGGTGCATAAATCAGTCAAGAAAGAATATGGAATCCATCCCGAGAAGCAGATTGAGAACCTCATCTTCTACAAAATGTTTCTATTTTAGAGTTAAAGGTAATGACTTTTTCTTCCTTTTTTAAAAAAATTGCCTTGACTCCCACTGACTACATCGCCAAATTCATGCAATTATTTCTGCCGCATTTTCAGAAGTGGTTTGCCCTTTTCTTGTTTCTATGGCCGAGAATGAAGTTTTGGCTCAAATTCACCCAGCTGGCTTTTGTGCCCAATGCAGGACTCAGTTTCCCTTCTCATAGTCCATCACCTTCACCAGTAGCCCAAACTGGCTTTTGAGTGGGTTTATTTAAATATATTTAATTTTAATATATTTTAATTAATTAATTAAATTGATGTAAATTAAACTCACTATAATTTCATATTTTTAAACCTAGAAGGAAGGAAGGAAGACTTGCCTGCTTACTAAAAGGAAATAAATCAAAACTGTATTTCAGTTTTGTGAGCATGTATACAGTATATGACCGAGAAATGGTTTACACCATACATCAGAATAAGATTAGATATAGAGTCCTGAATTAAGAATGACATCACTTCACTCAGCAAGGAGAATCCAACTTTTAAACGTTCTGGGTGAAATAAACTAATAAAAAGAAAAGATGGATGAGCACAATTAGGATCAGAATTAACTTTGTTGAGCGAGACAGTTGTTAAATGAGGCGCATTTGATTTTACATTTTGCCAGTTGTTAACAACTTAACAAGTTGTTAAGTGAATCACACAGTTGTAAAATGAATCTGGCTTCCCCCATTGCTTTTGCTTGTCAGAAGCTGGCTGGGGAAGCAATCACAGGACCCTGCAACTGTTATGAGTGCATTGTCAAGTTCCCAAATTTTGATCATGTGACCATGGGGATATTGTGACAGTTGTACGTGTGAGGATTGATCATAAGTCACTTTTTTCAGAGCCATTGTAACTTTGAACAGTCACTAAATGAGTGGTTTTAAGTCAAGGACTGTGCTGTTGATTGGAAATGTTGAAATAGTGCCCTTCACTCACATCTTGTGGTTTTTCATTAATAATTTGGAGAAAAAGTTTATATGGTGGGATCTTGTTAAACTGTAGACATTACCTGCTGCTAGTGATGAATTGTGTTCTATTACACTGAGAAGCTACCCCAACATTGTACTGTACATTCAGATGAAGGATGGGATCTATAATTTACTTGTAAACTTTGGAGGGATGTATCATTTTCTCCCCCATTCTAAAACTCAGAATAAAAGTCAAAAAGCTCTGCAATTTAAAAATCCTCTAGCACCGAGAATATAATAACCACAATACTGAAAAAGAATTGTTTCAACAAACCAGAATAGTGACATTTGGAAATGATTTAAAAGGCAATGTTGTCAGAATGAGGGGTGGTTTTGGAACCGTTGCTGTTAAAGATTTTATCACAAATTTCAATAGGAATAACAAAAGATTTCTTGGTTTTGTAGTTATTCAGTTTATGTTCCTATAATCTTCAAATACATTAGTATCCATGAAAAGGAAGGTAGTAGGAATGTATGAATTTGCATGTGTGTTACTTTGCAATGTATCTGTGGTGTATTTTGAGTTACTATAATTTTCTTTAAGAATGCTTTCACTTTCCACGCTCATCCGCTGCCACCTACTCACTCCTAAAAGGCGCATATTGAAAATTACAGAAAAATGATTTTTTAAACATTTTCTGCAGTTTAATATTTTGATCATATTAACATTTTTAAAACATTTTCTAAGCCTAAAACCTATTCAAACCTGTAGAGTATAATTCACCAATAGGAGAACACGACTGTGTGAAGTGCTGGTTGACATAGTGTATTAAAATAAGATCAGGAATTGGAAGCAGACTCCTGACCATATGTTTTAAAAAAAACACCTTACACACTAAACAGTGAAGGAAGAAGAGAAACTCGTTAAAATCTATTCAAGTAGATGTATTTATTTATTTAGTGTATGGCATATCATACACGGACTAGCAATATAAATTAACATTTCAACTAGATTAGTAGAACACAATAAAATATAAATGTTAAAAAGATCTATGTTCAAATATCAAACTTGCTGGCTTCCTGCCCTGAGCCAGCTTTACGAAGGCAAGTTGCAATACAGGAAAAAAAAAATCAAGTAAATTTCTAAATTTCCATTTGTGGTGGAATCTGGGGATATGGGTTTCTAACTTTCACAATAGCAAGACCAAAAGTCTGCCAATATTTTTCAGTCATGCAGCTGAAATGAAGGACACTTGAAATAAAGATCAAGACTGTTTAGCGTGAACACTTAGCATGCGCTTCACCCAATATCAAATTGTTGTTGTTACTTGTGAAGTCGTGTCTGACCCATCACGACCCCATGGACAACCTTCCTCCAGGAGTCTTTCTCAATCTTGGCATTGTTAACATACGTGGACTTCAATTCTCAGAATTCTGCATTTTAATATTTTTTTAATTCTGGTAGTTGAAATCCACATATCTTAAAGTTGCCAACGTTGAGAAACATTGAGTTCAGTCCCCATTCATTGGAACTTAGTCACAGAGCCATCATGTCTTCTATTTGACCAGTATATGGTTGTGTGCATTTTTATACTGGTTAAAATTAGTCTGATGCCCTGTGGGCCTGGGAATCCTAGTTCTTGTAGATAATTTTAAGTTGGCTTGGAGAAGATCAGTTCATCAAAAATTACAGAGTTATGGCCTCTCACAGGACATATAACAGGTTACGAAAAGGTGGTTAAAACAGTGTGTGTTGGATGTAATAAGGCAATTGGATTTGTTGGCTCTTTTTGGAGATAAGTTTTTTTAAGTAGCCAATCTCCTTATATTAGACCAGCATTATCTAAATTAAACAACTATTCTCCCTCCCCCTTTGATTCAATTGTGTTTGATTCTCAGATACTGCATGGACAAGTCCCTCTTGGCAAGGTTTTTCATTAATGGTTTGCCATTGCCTCCTTCCTAGAGCTGAAAGAAAGTGACTGGCCTAAGGTCACCCAGCTGGTTTTCTGTCTAAAGCAGGACTAAAATTCACATATCTAGGCTGATGCCAATTACTACACTACACCAAACTGGTTCTCATTCCTAAATTTAGGAGAGCATTAACTCATTTTAATGTATCTCCAACAGCTGTACTCGATGGAAAATTTGGAAACCCCCCCCCCCTTTGTCTTTGTGGCAAAGGAATGGTGGAAGTTACAACTTGTGCGTTATTTTGTTGTTCATTCTTTAACAATGCAGGGTTATGTTTTACAGTTTAGTCCTTTTCTTAACTAAAATTTTCAGCTTGTAGAGATTTATCTCATGTGCAATTGCTGTTAGCTGGCCAAAAATATTATTAGTTTAATATGGTCCAATTTTGTTTCCTGTAAAATTCATCAACATCAATTACATTGATTGTTTAGGCATGGCTGTTTACTTTATGATTTTGTTTTTACCAAATTTTATTTTATAATATTTTTGAAATTTGTTTTTAATCTGTTACAGTTTAACTTTAATGCTTTATGCTTTTCTAAATGGAATACTGGTCATTCAGTGTAACAAGAGGACAATCTTTTATTTAAAATGGCACCTAGATGAAGCCTGGGTTAAAAGTAAACCATCTTGTTTGAAGCGGATGCAGTTTTGATTATAATCAGGAGGGGACAGGAAGAGGTAGCAAGACATGGGCAAAAGCAGTTTTGATTAAGGAGCACCTTTATCTTGGAATTGTTGCCTAGACCAGTGGTTCTCAACCTGTGGGTCGGGACCCCATTTGGGGTTGATCGACCATTTCATGGGGGTCGCCAAGCAAGGCTGTCCGCCATTTTTTTTGTCCGCCATTTTTTTTGTCTGCCATTTTTTCCCCCTTTTCCAGCAGGTGCCTTTCCTCCCTTGGGCTGGGCCAGCTGGTGGTCGGCCTGCTCCGTCTCTGCCGCTTGCCAGCTACGCCTCAGCCGGTGCAGGGGGCGGAACCACGCATGCGCGGCGCTCCCGGGCAGGGAAAGTCCTCGACTTACGACCGGCTGGGTAGTCCTCGACTTACGACCGGTTTAGTCCTCGACATACGACCGGTTTAGTCCTCGACTTACGACCGGTTTAGTCCTCGACTTACGACCGGTTGGGGTCGTGGCATTAAAAAGGTTGAGAACCACTGGCCTAGAGGGAACAGTTTGGCAGCATTTGCTATTCCTCAGGTACAGCGCTATCCATCGACCACAGCCAGCATCCTGGAAGCATGCATTTATATTCTGCTCTGTGGTGGAATTCATGGAATTCATACTAAATCAGGGTTTGTTAAACCAGAGTTTGTTGAATATGCTTGGTTCAGAAACCGGGGTTCCTCAACCTCAACAAGTTTAAGAGGGGTGAACTTCAATTCCCAGAATTCCCTAGGATCCTAAGGTCAAGAAGAATTATGGGAGTTGAAGTCCACACCTCTTGAACTTGCTGAGGTGAGAAACACTTTGGTATAAACCAAAGAAGTAGGATAAGTGTTTAGCGTGGTAAGTAAAGGCAGCCAAGGTTTCTTGCTAATGTCGCCCTAATCAGTCTTCATAATGCCTGAACATGAGCATGGCATTTTTTTTTTAATCCCTTAAGGCAGAAATGGAATGGAACCTCCAGTTCCATAGCCACAGGCAATCTTCCGATCCCCCAAGGATGGTTCCAGAAACTGCTGCGACTGTGATTGGTGTAAATGGGCAGCAGAGTTTCCTGCTATTTTGAAGTGCAGAACAGATGGAATTTACAGCACCAAACTTAAAATAAGCAAAGCGTACTTTTAAAAACAAATGTTTATCGTGAAGAAGTCCTTAGGTTTAGCTAAGATCTAGTTCAATGTTTCTCAATAAATTTGATCAGTATTTTGCACAGAATCGTATAGAGCAAGGGTAGTCAACCTTGGCTCTTTTATGACTCGTGGACTTCAACTCCCAGAATTCCTGAGCCAGCTAAGCTGGCTCAGGAATTCTGGGAGTTGGAGTCCACTAGTCATAAAAGAGGCAAGGTTGACTACCCCTGGTATAGAGTTTCCTGCTTAAACAGAGGGGCTGAGCAAGAAGACCCCCAAGGTCCCTTTCAGCTGTTATTCTGTAATTCTGTAGTTAACCTTAGTCCCTTTAAGACAGGGGTAGTCAACCTTGGCTCTTTTATGACTCGTGGACTTCAATTCCCAGAATTCCTGAGCCAGCTTAGCTGGCTCAGGAATTCTGGGAGTTGAAGTCCACGAGTCATAAAAGAGCCAAGGTTGACTACCCCTGCTTTAAGACAAGTAGATTTAAATTCCCAGGATTCCTCAGCTAGCATGGCAGGCTGAGGAATTCTGGGAGTTGAAGTCCACAAATCTTAAAGGGACTAAGGTTAACTACAGAATTACAGAATAACAGCTGAAAGGGACCTTGGAGGTCTTCTGGTCCAGCCCTCTGTTTAAGCAGGAAACTCTATACGATTCTGTGCAAAATACTGATCAAATTCATTGTTATTGTTAACTATCATTTACCTTGCTCCATTTTTTTATACAATGTTTGCCCTTATACTAGCTGTTTTCCTCTACTGTTCCTTTGGAGATTTTATCTATGAGATCCTCCAATGATCACCCAGACTTGTTGAAAATATACAGTTTGTGCTATCTCCATCTATAGATTGGATTCCCAATCCATGCAATTGTTGAACCAATTACCACTAGATTGAGACCTACTGCTATCCAACAATGGCTGGTTCACAATGGCTGGGCTTGGTCTGAGGAGTGAGTCACAAACCACGTTATGGCTTAGCACATCCCGTGACTCTTATGACCTCCCCTCAAGAGGGGGGAAAGGAGGCAAGTGATGCCATCTGCATTAAGACATCATGTTCCAAAGGGTCTAAATGATGCAATTTCACATGATGCCATGTAACGTGTGATATCGTTGCAGCCATTTATGGACACACAACTCCGTCTGCGGACAATTTGGAAATTCAGAGCACCTACCAGTTTGGAAGTTAGTCCTGCTGGTTTCATTGGGGCTTATTTCTAAACAAGCAGGTTGATTTACTTAACCTACAGCAAGGCTTTTCAACCAGTGGTACATTGGCACTTGGCAGGTGGTACGTGACCATCCTAGAGAAGTGGTAGTGGGGGGAGGGGAATGGGCTGAACCGGTGGCAGCACCGCACAAGCCTGAGCAAGAGATGGCTGGAGCTGCAGGCTGTCAGGGCTCAGCGGAAGTCCCAGGATCAGCGCTAGACTACAGCTGGAGCTCAGTGCTGATCCTGGTGCTTCTGCTGAGCCCAGAAGAAGCACTGATCAGCTGGAATGTTGCAGCATCTCCAGGGTCTTGTGATTTACATCCAGATGCTTGGCAACTGATTCATATTTATGACGGTCATATTGTCCCAGGGTCATGTGAAGTGACCAAAACCTGCTGCAACCACCCAGCAGACGGGGGGAATGAAAACCAAACACCCCCCAACCCACCCCCACTGCCAATCCTGAACAGAAATGCTCACAACAATGAAAACCTCAGACAGGAGGAAGAGCGCGGCTGGCTGGGCAGGCAGGCGTCTTGCTCGGCTGTGGCTCAGGGGGCACTTTTTTCAATGCCATTGTAACTTCGAACAGTCACTAAGTGAACTGTTGTAAGTCGAGGACTACCTGTACTTCATCAGTTTTTTCCTTTTTTTGGTCATCAAATTTTTGACCCCTTGCTAGGCGACTGGTGGTACTCGGATGTTGCCATATCCTAAAAGTGATACAATGGGTGAAAAGGTTGAAAAGCCCTGACCTACAGAATCTGATTTGCAGTCATCCTGAATCCTGCATAATTTCCCTAATTGTCATTCCGGCAGCTAATGCTTCACTGTTGGTATCACTTGGTAACATAATGATAAATGGATCATTTAAAGACACTCAAGAGTAATTTAAGAGCTTCAAATTGTTCTTCCAACTTCCTTGCTGAAAAATAACTGTGATATCACAATGTGGAAACATGACAAATCTTCTCTCCATATGTCGAGTTCTCAAGAATTAATAAGCTGAGAGCCATTTAGGTACAATCATATCAGCCTTCTGTTTACTGCCATGTATTTGTTTGATGCAGTAATGTTCTTAACAGGTACAGCTGTTTTCCAATCCTTTGTAGACACATAGAGAGATTTTTCACTGGGGGGGGGGGGAAGTGCCCTGATTATCTTTGCTTCAATCAAGGGGAAAAAAATGATCATCTACAGATCCTTCAAGGGCAGGATCAGCAACTGAATTATTAAAAGCACAGAAAAAGTATATGCTTTATAGGGCTTTTTAAATATTTACAGTTCTAATACAAGTAAATACTACAGATGGCAAACCCCATTTTTAGGAGCATTTTTTTCTCTTTGTTCTCACATAAAAGATGCCTCTCCCAAGATGGCATCTGTTGAAACTGCACATAAGTCAACTAATTTTTTGCAAATTTATTATTCAGAGCAACTCTCTCTCTCTCTCGAGGTGAAAACCACTGGTTTCAGTAAAACTTATTTCCAATAATCAGGTTAATGTATTTAACAGCCCAGTATTTTTCTTAAATACCGTACATTCATAGTGAATGTCTATGGAGATTCTCCGTCATCCAGAATCATGGTTGTCCCAAAGGTGCTTTTTCAAAAGGCAACTGGACTTTTGTTTTTCCTTGAAGACCTTTCAGTTCTCATCCAAGAAGCTTTTGGATGAGAAGCGAAACGTCTTCAAGGAAAACCAAACAAGAGTCCAGTTGCCTTTTGAAAAAGCACCTTTGGGACAGCCTGGGAATGAAATGGTGAAAGTGGACAGCAGATGCTAAAATGTAAGAGGCTTACTCTGTCCTTATTTGAGCTCTGAATGAAACCAGTTTAGCATTCACTCAGGATCTGTTTAAAGACAGGAGCCCCATATGGAACCCGATTCAAAATGTATTTGACAATTTTCAACTAAAAATAAAAATACTCAGTTAAAATTCCAAGTTATCACTCGAGGTGTAAATTACCAACTTCAAATTATCCTATTTTGGACACATTATGCAAAGACCCCCGTTCTCTGGAAAAGACCATAACGATGAAAAAGGTGAAAGGAAAAGAGAAGAGGACAGCCAACAGCAAGGTGGAGGGACTCAGTTACAGATACTAGCTGGAGAATTTTGGGAGTTGAAGCCCAGACTTTTTAAGTTGACAGGGATGAGAAATTCTACCTTATCTTTGTCTCAAAGGTGCTTTTTCAAAAGTCAATTGGACTGGGGGTTTTTTTCTTGAGGAAGAAGAAAAATATGTTTTGCTTCTCATCCAAGAAGCTTCTTGGATGAGAACTGAAATGTCTTCAAGGAAGTATGGTGGATGCTATGGAGCGATTAGTTCTGACAGGATGGGGAAGGGTTGGAAAGATCATTTCTTTGCAGTCATCTGGTCTTAGCACTCTCCCTGAGAGCTCTTGAAGCCACTTGTGTGTGGGGAGGAGGTGTCCAGTTGCCTTTTGAAAAAGTATCTTTGATACAACTATGACCTGGATGACTGAGAATCTGAGAATGTCCCTTGCAAATCACTGCAAACGTAGGAAGATAGGAATGCTGCTAGCTGCTAAAGTGATGGTTGTAAAATAAAAGATGCACTGCCTCATACAGATCTCCTTGATTACCCAAAAACCTTGCATTTTGGCTATAAGAATTTCATTCTCTTAGAACTGAAAATAATGTCCCCCACCAGACAGAATGAAGATGTCTGTGAGAAAAAAAAAGGGGGGGGAGGAAGAGGAAGGTTGGTACCAAAATGGCATAATAAAATGCTCACAAACCTCCAATTTTTTTTTTGCGGTCTTAAGAACTAATTCATGCAACAGATTTTCACTCAAACTTACCCCCACTCCCTCAGGTTGTTTTTTTTTCACTTAATTTAGAAAACAAAAAACAGCAATTTGCTTTATACAGTTTGAAACACTGCCTTTATCAAAGGCGGGAGGATAAAGCTGCAGACCAGTTCATGATTAGTACTCCAATATTTGCTTTGTGTTTTTTCTATGTAGGAGAGAGCGAGAGAGACGTTAGGCTAATTCTGTTCCTATCGGAAGATTTAATGCAATTTCATTGGTTTGTTAATAGCCTGCCATGCCCTGAGAGTTTATTATGAATCATAGCAATGTCACAAGTCATAAACAGACAAAATACTTCTTGCTAAATGGATTATAATAATAAGATACTAGCCTGAACATCAGGAATCACAGCATCCTACTTAAATAAGGGGAAAGAAGCCTTTGATGAAATCTATGCAGGTAGTCCTCGACTTATGACTACTATTGAGCCCCACATTTATTTTGCTAAGTGAAACATTTGTTAAGTGAGTTTTGCCCCATTTTACGACCTTTCTTGCCACAGCTGTTAAGTGAAACACTGCAGTTGTTAAGTTAGTAACACGGTTGTTAAGTGAATCTGGCTTCCCCAATGACTTTGCTTGTCAGAAGGTCACAGAAAGTGATCACGTGACCCCTGGGACACTACAAGCTCATAAATATGAGTCAGTTGCCAAACATCTGAATTTTGATCATGTGATCACGGGGATGCTACAACAGTGGAAAACGGTCATAAGTCACTTTTTTCAATGCTGTTGTAATTTTGAACAGTCACTAAATGGACTGTTGTCCTGCCTTCAGGTGCTTTGGAGAATACGTTGACCGTCTCTTCTTTGTGGCAGCCCCTAAGATATTGGAGCACTGCTATCATGTCACCCCTGGTCCTTCTTTTCATTAATTTCTGCAACTGTTCTTCATATGTTTTAGCCTCCAGTCCCCAATCATCTTTCTTGCTCTTCTCTGCACTCTTTCCAGAATCTCAGCATCTTTTTAATATCGTGGAGACCAAGCTCTCCATGCTTGATGCCCTTTTAGCAAACTTGCCCTCCTGAATCTACCATATTTTTCATACACATGTGTAGAATTGTGTGAATTTCCCCCTGATCTCTCCCCACGTCCTTGCAAACCTTCAGTGAGCATTGCAGAAAATTAGGGCTGAGCATGGGGTGGTTTACTCAACTGTGAAATTGACATAGGGAAATTTGTCATGGCAATGTGCATGGCGCATGAGTCCAGCCATAAGGGAGTTACTGCTCAGAGGAAGTCAAAGCAAGCTCCCCATATGCTGTGCAGATTCATGTAAATTCACAGTAATAATTAGGAACGAATCCTGACTTCCTTGTGCCAGAATAGCTGTAGAAACTGCAGGCAGCAGGGGGTTGAAATGAAAGTCAAGATTCATGCCAGTGACTCAGAGTTCAGTACAAAAGCCTTTTGAATGAAAACACACCCATTCTCCTAACATAGCTATCTAGGGAGAATCAGAGAGGTTGAGCACAGTTGGGGACCCCCAGGGATGCTCTGTCTTAAGGCTGCAGCCAGCTTGGAGTGAATCAAAAGCAGAACCGTTCTGCTCAGAGGCTATAGCAATAGCACTTAGACTTATATACCTTTCACAAGCGGTTTACAGAGTCAGCCTATTGCTCCCAACAATCTGGGTCCTCATTTTACTAATCTTATAAGGATGGAAGGCTGAGTCAACCTTGAGCCAGTGAGAATCGAACTGCTGAACTGCTGGCAGTTGGCAGAATTAGCCTGCAGTGCCGCATTCTAACCACTGTGCCACCATGGCTCTTACAGGTAGTCCTCGACTTACGTTTACACTTATGTTTACACTTGGGACCAGACTTTCCGTTGCTAAGGAAGACAGGTGTTAAATGAGTCACACCTGATTTTAGGACCCTTTTTGCCATGATCGTTAAGTGAATCTGGGCACTTGGCAATGGGCATGTATTTATGACGGTTGCAGCATCATTGTGACTTTCGCGATTAACTTTTGATAAGCAAAGTCAATGGAGGAAGCCCAATTAACTTTGCTTATCAGAGGTTAATCGGGAAAGTCACAGTGATGCTGCAACCGTCATAAATACATGCCAAGTGCCCAGATTTTGGTCATGTAAAGCATGGAGATGCTGCAACAGTCATAAGAGTGAAGACCAGTCATTAATTACTTTTTTCATGCTGTTGTAACTTTGAATGGTTGCTAAATGAAGGGTTGTGTGTACAGGACTACCTGTATACAAATGGACAGCCATTTGTCTGAAATGATATAAGATCTCCTGCTTGAGCAGGCAGTTGGACTAGAAGACTTCCAAGGTCCCTTCCAACTTTGATGTTCTATGTTCCTTCCTACCTCTTAAGAGCCAGCCTTTCCTTTCCTTAGATCTGCTAGGTTTCAGTCTTCAAATTTCCCAACCAACCTGACCCAAGGCAATCTGGGAGCTGCAGTCTAATCTATCTAGAAAGTATTACTTGGTGGAAGGATATGCCGCTGAACCACTTATAAATTCAAATAAATAAAAAATAAAATCATAAATAATATTCCTCAAAGCTGTGGCAGGTTGCTAAAACCTCTGGAGCAGTGTTTCTCGCCCTTGTCAACTTTAAAAGATGTGAACTTCAATTCCCAGAATTCCCCAGCTAGACGACACGAAGATCAGCCGGCCATAAAAAGGAACTGCATTGTGTTGGTATGATATACAGTGCCTTCATTTATCATAGCATAGCCTTGAGGAATTCCTAACATACCCAAAGCACATTCTTCAAACATTCTTCCTCTTCCCACTATAGTGGGCAGGCACACACACATACACACACACACACGAACACACACATGCACACATGCACACAAACACACACAGAGCCTGTAGAAAATAATTTCAAGAGCATCATCTGTGTTCCATGTGATAAACAATATCATCCCTGCATTATACAAGTGACCAGAACTTGAATAGGAACATTCACACAATTACCCAGACATATACTATACATCAGGGCTGCACTGCAACAGTTTAGTGCAGTGCCCTCTTTATTCCTCCGCCTCTGGGTTTGAATACTGTTGTTTATGAAGTCCAAACTCCTATGCATAAAATCCAACTATTCAGTAATATCTAAGCAGAGGGGATAACCTCTATAAAGGGGGATCCGAGTGAAATCTGAAGCGCCGATTCCTCTACTAAGGTATGGAAGAATAGAGCATTCTGTCTCTTCTCTGCCAGCCCTCCCCTTTGTTTGTGTGCTATTCCTTCCAATCACCTGGATGCAATTTCTTGTCGCCTGTGGTGACTAGGCAAATTGAATGGAGCAATTTTCCTCTTAAAAACAAAGTGGCATTTAAAGAGCCAGCTCATAACCCCACCACAAAACAAAGACAACATTATTGACCAGCAGAAATCCTACAGGATTTGGTGGAATATATAAGCTGAACGAATAAAAGTGGTAATGATGCGAAGACCGTCCCTGTATCTTTCCTTGGGGCACCCTAGAGCAACTGCACTGCATGCCTTGGTGATGCATGCCAGACAGGTTCAAGCCAGGTGATGGGAAGATGCAAGACTTTGGCAGGTAGTCCTGGCCTTGACAGACAAACAGCTGGTGTTCCATCACCTCTTGATCACTGCTGCCCATCTCTCCCAGAACTGAGATTGGAAATTGGGCTTGCATGCTAATGGTGTCAGGCAAGCAGTCTGCTCAAGCTAACCATTATCTAACCGAGGGCTGGATAATGGTACAGTCCAAGAGAGCTGGTGAGGATGAAAAGAATAATCTGCTCCTTTTCGGGAGCACCAGGGCCAGCTTCAAACGTAACCACCCACAAGAGCGAGATGTGCTGAGAGAGAGGCAACCAATGTACTAAGCCAAACATTCCCCCACTCCTGCAGCAGCCTGTCTTCACTCCCCCCCCACACACACACAAGCACACACAGCCAGTGGAATTTGTGTGTGGGCTCTGCTTGCTGAAATGCAGAGCTAACATAATTGGGCACCCACCAATGCTTGTGTTCCTGGGAAGATGCCGCCAGCTTTGCCCAGATTCTGAGTGTGGATGCTCTCACTTACCCCGTCTTGGAAAACCAGGATTTAATCCCGGGAAGACAGAACTACCAGGACTGCAATCTAAGGTCACTGGCTAGATTTGAACATCGGTCAAGGTTGCCTCCCTCAAGGCCGAGTCTTCAGTCTCCCCAAGAAGCCCGTTGCAGTTTGGCTTTGTTTTCAGTTGCTTCCCTGGATGCCGACATCTGGCTCTCCTGCCTCAGAGGCGTTCAGACGTTGCTCTTTCCATTCCAGATCCCCATCACCCAGCCTGGGAAATTCAGTGTGGAAGGCATGAATGGGCAAGGACAGCCGTAGAAGGTTGACAGGTAAGGTGGGTCAAAAGTGGTTATGGATGAATCCGGAGGTTCCTCTTGTCCTGGCAGAGCAAGAGTTTGTCCATAGCTTCATCCCAGCCTGTTTGTCAATGCCAAAAAGGCTGCTTAATTTCTGCTAACTGATCTCTCTCTGGCTGTTTTCTCCCTTCCAACCGAAAGCTCTCTCCAGTTTTTCTTTGGCAGTTTTCTGCAAACTAAAGGATCTAATTCTGAAGCAGCTTGCCAGGTTATTGTAGAAACCTTATCCTTTATTGGGTCACATCAGGTTCCAGAGAACTTAACCTAATGGGCAGCACTCCCAGGGGGGGCTGAAGCAATTGGAAAATTTGGGGTGAGGAGGTGTAGAGGCATTCCCTTTCCTTTGAGACACAGGATCAGTACCTCACTGCTTTTGAGATCATAGAATCTGAAGTACCGTCGCCCCCTCAAAAGATAGTCCCTGATGGCAGATTTGCTTGCTTCAGGCCAGTTGATGGAACAAGCTGAATGCCTGTTCATTTGGATGGATCAGGGAGAAGAGGATCAGGGAGAAGAGAGTGGGAAGAGCAAGGGGGTCACTCTTAATTTGAGATAGCCACGTTGCTTGAGCTGAACTTTACTGGATCTTATCTCTCCATTGTCTGTACTACATGTGAAAGGTAGACTTGAGGTTTAGAGCAGCATATTTACTTTGCAAACAAAAAGTCCTGGTCCAATCTCTGCTGGCTGGAGAATTCTGGGAGTTGAAGTCCACAGTTGCCAAGGTTGAGAAATAGTGCTCTAGTGCAGAGGTCCCCAACCTTTGGGGCACCAGGGACCGGTTCCGTGGAGAGAGGCTTTTCCGCGGACCGCAGGGTGCGTGGTTTTGTGTGCTGCCTGCATCTCGTGGATGGGGCTTTGCTGCTTTGTGCGGACCAGTTGCTGGCATGCGCGGCCCGGTACTGGTCCACGGACCAGGGGTTGGAGACCCCTGCTCTAGTGAAAAGGATGGGATAAACAGGTGCTGAGAAACATTTTTACTCCAGGTTTCAATAGGCATATCAAGTTAAATCACGGGAAAATAATCTGAACTGCTTTATGTCCTGGGAACCAAGGTTAAAGCAGCCTTCCCCGTAGTTGTGTTGCCCGGCTATGTTGGGCTAAAAACAGGCATTGTTACCCACAGCTACTGGGAAGAATGACGGGCACTGTAGTCCATCCTGATTGATGAACAGCAGGTTGAAAAAGATTAGATTACAGGAACAGCTGGGCCCTCAGAGGCTTTGCCATAAATGTTTTCAGTGAGTTTTTCTTTCAAGAATTACCCATATCTCTTGCATTTCCTCAGGAGGAGTAGTTTGTTTAGCTATGAGTATCCCACCTTAACGATATAATCCACCTTTATTTTGATGGTGGGGCAAGAGCTGATGGACAGGGTGGAAAACAGGGTGGAGACATCTAAATGGGCATCATTAAAGTGTGGAGATAGGAAGCTGGAAAATAAATGCCAGCTCATAGTACGAGCCGGCCTGCATCTACTCAGAAGTAAACCCCATTTTGTTCAAGACGACATGCCCCAATTAATGCACTCGGGAGTTTAGCTACGATTAAAGAGTAGGGTATTTCTGAAGTATTTGCTATATGACTTTTTAAAATCTGACAGTGATTAGTTCAACTCTGGATAAATGACTGTCTTAAAATTGAAATCCAGAACTAAAAGTAGCTGAAATATTCCAGCTGGGTGATGCAGGAAACTGGGAACTCAGATTTCCTGGACTGCTTTTTAGTCATTGTCATTAATCATGCTATCCTGTGTGCTGGTCTGTTCAGAAGACAGTCTATTGAATTCACAAGGGTTTGGATAAATGGGTATCATGCTGAATGGAGGACACTCTAAGAGAATAATTTTATGTGAGATTGACAAGCAAGAGCTCTGGGCCAGCTCTATAATTACATAAAATGAGACAGCTGCCTTGGCAGCAGATGGAGAAGGAAAGCACAGAACAGTGTTGGAGAACAGAATTATGTGAGCCATATATAGAATTGTCATGTCTGGATAACCAGTAGATGGCAGCAAAAAGAGATTCTAAAGCCCTTAACTCTTTGCTGCCATCTACTGTTACCCATTCCAGTTGCAGTGACTCTATTCATGTCAATTACTTTAAGCTAAAGCAGTGGTTCTCAACCTTTTTAATGCCGCGACCCCAACCGGTCGTAAGTCGAGGACTAAACCGGTCGTAAGTCGAGGACTAAACCGGTCGTAAGTCGAGGACTACCCAACCGGTCGTAAGTCGAGGACTTTCCCTGCCCGGGAGCGCCGCGCATGCGTGGTTCCGCCCCCTGCGCCGGCCGAGGCATAGCTGGCAAGCGGCAAAGACGGAGCAGGCCGACCACCAGCTGGCCCAGCCCAAGGGAGGTAAGGTGCCCGCCGGAAAAGGGGAAAAAAATGGTGGACAAAAAAAATGGCAGACAGCCTTGCTTGGCGACCCTCATAAAATGGTCGATCGACCCCAAATGGGGTCCCGACCCACAGGTTGAGAACCACTGAGCTAAAGGGCCTGTTATTCATGTGGGAGTCAGATGGGGGAAGCCACTTCCCACAACCAACCTGTGGCATTTATTTTTTATTCAGGCATTGCTCTCTTTATGCTTTCAGGTGAGACACGGGGACTGGGTTTGTACATTCTGCTAAGCCAGAAGATGTTTGTTTAGTTTGGACTTAGCATATTGCCAGATCCAACTGTTATGGTTTATAAATCTCAGCTTATGCCTTACTGTATGGTGTGAATTGTGCCAATCATCCTTTGGTTAACAAGTTGCAGCTAAAAGCAATCTGGTTTAGCATAATAAAGGCAAAAAAATAAATGTATTTGTTTCCTTGCACACATATTGTGCCTTTTCCCTTAGAAGTTCAAGGAGGTACCTCTAGAGATCTTGCTTCATCTTACCCATTCCACAACAGTCCTGTAAGGATGTGTTGAGAGAGTAACACTCAAACACATTCAGGGGCAGCAGCTTCTCCTAAAGCAGTATTTCTCAAACTTTAAGATGCGTGGACTTCGACTCCCAGAATTCCCCAGTTAACACATGCTGGCTGGGGGAATTCTGGGAGTTGAAGTCCACATGTCCTAAAGTAGCCAAGTTTGACAAACATTGGGTTAAAGCTTTTCCCTCACATCTTTTTGTTTTTAAAACCTGTCTTAGCATTGTGATTTTTATAACACGATTTGCAAGATATTGTTATGTCCGTTGTAAAGGTATCTAAAATGTTAGCAAGCGTATGAAATTCAAGGCAGTTCTAGGAAGAAGGCAATGAAGAACTTTCCATTGCCAAGAAAACTTGTCCTCTGACAGTTGCCAGAAGTCAAAAGCCGACTTGATAAAAATTGCCATAATAAAAGCAGGGGTCTTTGACAAATAACAAATATCTTGTTCTTTATTCAATACCCCTTCCTCAATTTGCATAGTCCTAATTGGTGGCCCTGTGCCCTGTGCCAGTCTCGTTGACACCATTGTTATAAAGATCTCTCTCTGTAGGTAACCGAAACAAAATCTGCAGAGCTTTGAAAGAGCAGGAGTTAAAAGAACCGACACCCACAGACTAACCTCCTTGCCAAGTAAGCTTTAGCCTTCCTGGCATGTGCACAGGGCCAGGAAATGAATGGTGCTGGGCTAAGGAAACTTGGCAGGTCTGGTAGGCGTAGGGAGATGCGCACAGCAGGGCAGAAACTGACTGTATGTTCAAGCCAAACTGATAAGAAAACATATATATATATATATATATATATATATATATATAATATATTCGGGTTTTCTCCCGCGTAGAATTAAACGTACCTTGGCGACGTTTCGACGAAGTCAAATTCTACGCGGGAGAAAACCCGAATAACTAAAGACCTACATACAAACACCCGCGAAAACCTCAGAAAACATATATATATATAGGTCTTTAGTTATTCGGGTTTTCTCCCGCGTAGAATTAAACGTACCTTGGCGACGTTTCGACGAAGTCACATTCGTCGAAACGTCGCCAAGGTACGTTTAATTC
>NW_015386730.1:501551-509143 GCF_001527695.2 Protobothrops mucrosquamatus | reverse complement strand
TATATATATATATATATATATATATATATATATATATATATTTCAAAATTTAGATTGCTCAAAAAAAATTAAGAGAGTACTGTGATAGCTATTTCTAACCTTATTTGGTTTCATCAGCCAGACATACCCTTCTGAGATTCGAACCTGGGCTGTCTGCATGTTAAGCAGAGGTGTTAGCCACTAGGCCACAGGCTCTTTCTCGCTTTGTTAGCTACAAGAGACAGGGACATATATATATATATATGTTAAAAGCTGTACTGTATATATATATACTGCTCAAAAAAATAAAGGGAACACAAAAACAAGACATCCTATATGTTTGTGTTCCCTTTATTTTTGTGAGCAGTATATATATATATATATATATATTGCATCAGGAGTAACCAGAAATCCTAGACGGTGCACTGCTTATGGAATTATGGCTTTCTGGTCAACAACATACAGGAAACAAGCTTAGGTTTAATTCTGGATGAGTAGCAACTGCACACAAATCACACAAACACAGACAGAGTTGGTTCTCTGTTTGAGGATATCCGCAACCAAAACAATTTCCTACCTCTATAGAGTTTCAGATGTTTACCTGGAGGGAACAGGGAAACAAGCTGTTCTCTCCAGCTGTGAGCCTGCAACATATTTACCCACAGTTTAACCACTGTTTATGGCGTTCACCTCATTTTCTGGATTTGAGTATTCCCTGAACTTTAAACAAACCACAGGGATGAGATTTGCACACCTTGGTGAGGGATGAAGCATGCTAAGCTGCTATGGGACTCCTTGTTGAAGGCGGACAAAATCTCTCATTGCTGGAATTACCTGAATTGACACCACTGTCAGAAATGAGAGTGGCAACTCTCAAATCCAATTCCAGGACTCTTCCAAGGGGAGCCCTCCCCAAAATAAGAAGGCAGCATCGTATAGGGCAGGGGTAGGCAACCTTGGCTCTTTTATGACTCGTGGATTTCAACTCCCAGAATTCCTGAGCCACCATGGCTCAGCTTGGAAACCTCTCCCTTTCCCCTCAGCATGGCTGGCTCAGGCATTCTGGGAGTTGAAGTCCACGAGTCATAAAAGAGCCAAGGTGGCCTACTGCTGGTATAGGGAGAGAGGTTGAAAAAGTCAACATGGTGACCATAATGATGCAATCAAAGCCCCAACCCCTCTTTATGTGCCCCACACAATGCATGTAAAAAAGAACCATAGCTTCATTCACACCTTGTGGCTGCCATCTTTATTTTTTTTACTCCCATGCCTCAGTCTTCAGAGGTGGCTCTTTTGCCTAAACACAGACATGTCAAACTTGGTTTTGCCATTGCCGGCAATGGAGTGGGCGCGGCTTCAGTATGATGAAACCGGCCCACGGGCCGGCAGTTTGACACCCCTGCCTTAAAGAATAACAGAGTTGGAAGGGACCTTAGAGGTCTTCTAGTCCGACCCCCTGCTCAGGCAGGAAACCCTATACCATTTCAGACAAATGGCTGTCCAGTCTCTTGCAGAATTCACAATTTCTGGAGGCAAGTCAGTCCACAGATTAATTATTCTAACTGTCAGGAAATTTCTCCTTAGTTCTAGGTTGCTTCTCTCCTTGATTAGTTTCCATCCATTGCTTCTTGTCCTGCCTTCAGGCACCTTGGAGAATAGCTTGACTCCCTCTTCTTTGGGGCAGCCCCTGAGATACTGGAACACTGCTATCATGTCCCCCCTCGTCCTTCTCTTCATTAAACTAGACATACCCAATTCCAGCAGCCGTTCCTTATATGCTTTAGCCTCCAGTCCCCTAATCATCTTTGTACTCTTCTCTGTACTCTTTCCAGAGTCTCAACATCTGTTTTACATTGTGGCGACCAAAGCTGGATGCAGTATTCCAAGTGAGGTCTTATCAAGGCATTATAAAGTGGCATTAACTTATTAGATTCCTGGCGTGAAGAGCCAGCTCTTCGGTGAGCAGTGGCCCGTCACTCCCCTGGATTATACGTTACAGCAGTCTCAGTGTCTCTTATTAAGTATCACTGAATCGGAGCTGCTGGGACAAGAGGAGGGAGGCTCAACGAAAGGTAAGCTACCAAGAGTTTGTCTTTGAGGGAAGAGATTGGTCAGGAACTCTTCTGAAATTGCAGGTTTCTGTCCCAGGCTGTGCATCCTTGGAAAGCAGTGTCACCTTGACCTGAAGCTGGGTGGAGGTGAAATCAAATAGATTTTGTAGAGATGGGGGCAGCTGGCAGGGTGGAAAAGGCCTGGGACAAGAGGGGCATTGAGAGACCCACACAGGTTGCCTTTTGTTATGGGCCCCACCCCACCAGGATCAAAGCACCCCTTGTGCCAGAGGCTCTGACAGACTCTGGCAAGTGGGTGTCACTGGCAAGCAAACAACAATAAAGGCCTGTCTTCTCTTCCCAAAGATCTCTTCCTTTTGCTGCTGGCCCCCTTTGGGGATATGTTCCCTGGGGCTGAAGATCACATGGGACTTGCAGGGTCTCAAGAGAAGGGAGGCACAGGGATGCTGCTGGGCTAGGATTTGGAGGCAAAGAGCCAGAACCTGGGAGGGCAGAGTGGAGGGGGTGGGGGAAAACAGGAGACCAAATGCAGCCAGAACAGTCTGCCCCCATTTTGAAGGAAAGTTCTATCCATCAGGATAAGAAAGCATTAAGCTAGAATTGAAAGTGACCCAGCTGCACCCTGGAAGATGCATCAAAAGTGTTCTTGTGTCATGAGCCAGGAGTATTGCAGGCTAATTCAGCTCAATGTCAGGAGTTTGATCCTCGCCAGCGCAAGGTTGACTCAGCCTTCCATCATTGAGGACCCAGATTGTTGGGGACAATGTGCCGAATCTGTACGCTGCTTAGAGAGGCCTGTAAAGCACTGTGAAGTGGTATATAAGTCTAAGTCAGTGGTTCTCAACCTTTTTAATGCCGCGACCCCAACCGGTCGTAAGTCGAGGACTAAACCGGTCGTAAGTCAAGGACTTTCCCTGCCTGGGAGCGCCGCGCATACGTGGTTCCGCCCCCTGCGCCGGCCGAGGCGTAGCTGGCAAGCGGCAGAGATGGAGCAGGCCGACCACCAGCTGGCCCAGCCCAAGGGAGGTAAGGCACCCGCCGGAAAAGGGGGAAAAAAATGGCGGACAGCCTTGCTTGGCGACCCCCGTGAAATGGTCGATCGACCCCAAATGGGGTCCCGACCCACAGGTTGAGAACCGCTGGTCTAAGTGCTATTGCTATGACTGGTACGCTTGGCTTTCTCAGTCTTGGCTGTGCACTGCCCATCTTCCTTAAGGAGTCCAAATCAAGGCAGGAAGAATGAAAAACACCCTGATGTCAAGTCTGCTTGTTGAGTGCATCTATTCCCATTTGAGTTCCCTTTAGGCCAGCTGGCATCACCCTACGTATTTCATAAGTCTACTCATTGAGTACAATTAACCTGCTTTGCAGAAGCTCCTGGAGAAATTTTAGAGCCTCAGCTGGAGGTGGGAAAAAATTGAGTCAGTGGGCTTTGGAGGCAAAGCGGCTATTCTTCTCTAAGCAGTTGCTCTTTCTTATCAGATGAAGAAGCGGGAGTGGTCAAATCAAGCTGCCAAATAAAACTGAACAAGTGGGACTGTAACAAAATAGTGCAGGGCATGGTTGCCCCTGAAAGTTGTGTTTCTGCTCAGAAGTGCAGATAAACATCCCCCAGAATACTCTAAGGCCGAGGAGATCAAGCTTTATCCTGTAGACTTAAGCCCTTCCAACTAAATCAAATACATATAAACCAACTTTCAAGAGTCCCTAGTCCAACTGGTTCAGAACTGAACTGAATTTGTTACTGGACATCCACAGAAAAATCCATTTCTCCTTGCCATCCCTTCCCCCAATGTTTTTTCAGCAAGAAATTGAGTACCAGCAGCATTTAGATCACGCCAGGTTCCACCTTATTTTATTGTTTTATAAGCCTTCTGATTGTCTTTCCCTTTTTTTCTCAGCACATCACTGAGGAACATAGCTCATAAATGAAATCCTGGTGACACTCAATAAGTCTTACCTACCTACGTAGCAAGTGATCTATTTGTGACATTCTTCTCTTGCAAAAGGTATTGGTTGACACTTCACCTTCTTGCCTCGTATTTATTTGCTTGCAAATATATCTATTTCGCTTACAAGAACATCACTAATTAATTATAATCCGAGCCCATGATTCCATTTTCTCGGCTAGGCAAAGGATCTGTGAATCACACCAGGGCAGCCATTTCATTTCCAAAGATTTAAAGAGACATTCATGTTAAATTGTAAATCTATTTCCTCCTGGAGCCATAAGNTTATCTCTCCATTGTCTGTACTACATGTGAAAGGTAGACTTGAGGTTTAGAGCAGCATATTTACTTTGCAAACAAAAAGTCCTGGTCCAATCTCTGCTGGCTGGAGAATTCTGGGAGTTGAAGTCCACAGTTGCCAAGGTTGAGAAATAGTGCTCTAGTGCAGAGGTCCCCAACCTTTGGGGCACCAGGGACCGGTTCCATGGAGAGAGGCTTTTCCGCGGACCGCAGGGTGCGTGGTTTTGTGTGCTGCCTGCATCTCGTGGATGGGGCTTTGCTGCTTTGTGCGGACCAGTTGCTGGCATGCGTGGCCCGGTACTGGTCCACGGACCAGGGGTTGGGAACCCCTGCTCTAGTGAAAAGGACAAGATAAACAGGTGCTGAGAAACATTTTTACTCCAGGTTTCAATAGGCATATCAAGTTAAATCACGGGAAAATAATCTGAACTGCTTTATGTCCTGGGAACCAAGGTTAAAGCAGCCTTCCCCGTATTTGTGTTGCCCGGCTATGTTGGGCTAAAAACAGGCATTATTACCCACAGCTACTGGGAAGAATGACGGGCACTGTAGTCCATCCTGATTGATGAACAGCAGGTTGAAAAAGATTAGATTACAGGAATAGCTGGGCCCTCAGAGGCTTTGCCATAAATGTTTTCAGTGAGTTTTTCTTTCAAGAATTACCCATATCTCTTGCATTTCCTCAGGAGGAGTAGTTTGTTTAGCTATGAGTATCCCACCTTAACGATATAATCCACCTTTATTTTGATGGTGGGGCAAGAGCTGATGGACAGGGTGGAAAACAGGGTGGAGACACCTAAATGGGCATCATTAAAGTGTGGAGATAGGAAGCTGGAAAATAAATGCCAGCTCATAGTACGAGCCGGCCTGCATCTACTCAGAAGTAAACCCCATTTTGTTCAAGACGACATGCCCCAATTAATGCACTCGGGAGTTTAGCTATGATTAAAGAGTAGGGTATTTCTGAAGTATTTGCTATATGACTTTTTAAAATCTGACAGTGATTAGTTCAACTCTGGATAAATGACTGTCTTAAAATTGAAATCCAGAACTAAAAGTAGCTGAAATATTCCAGCTGGGTGATGCAGGAAACTGGGAACTCAGATTTCCTGGACTGCTTTTTAGTCATTGTCATTAATCATGCTATCCTGTGTGCTGCTCTGTTCAGAAGACAGTCTATTGAATTCACAAGGGTTTGGATAAATGGGTATCATGCTGAATGGAGGACACTCTAAGAGAATAATTTTATGTGAGATTGACAAGCAAGAGCTCTGGGCCAGCTCTATAATTACATAAAATGAGACAGCTGCCTTGGCAGCAGATGGAGAAGGAAAGCACAGAACAGTGTTGGAGAACAGAATTATGTGAGCCATATATAGAATTGTCATGTCTGGATAACCAGTAGATGGCAGCAAAAAGAGATTCTAAAGCCCTTAACTCTTTGCTGCCATCTACTGTTACCCATTCCAGTTGCAGTGACTCTATTCATGTCAATTACTTTAAGCTAAAGCAATGGTTCTCAACCTTTTTAATGCCGCGACCCCAACCGGTCGTAAGTCGAGGACTAAACCGGTCGTAAGTCGAGGACTAAACCGGTCGTAAGTCGAGGACTACCCAACCGGTCGTAAGTCGAGGACTTTCCCTGCCCGGGAGCGCCGCGCATGCGTGGTTCCGCCCCCTGCGCCGGCCGAGGCATAGCTGGCAAGCGGCAAAGACGGAGCAGGCCGACCACCAGCTGGCCCAGCCCAAGGGAGGTAAGGCGCCCGCCGGAAAAGGGGAAAAAAATGGTGGACAAAAAAAATGGCAGACAGCCTTGCTTGGCGACCCCCATGAAATGGTCGATCGACCCCAAATGGGGTCCCGACCCACAGGTTGAGAACCACTGAGCTAAAGGGCCTGTTATTCATGTGGGAGTCAGATGGGGGAAGCCACTTCCCACAACCAACCTGTGGCATTTATTTTTTATTCAGGTATTGCTCTCTTTATGCTTTCAGGTGAGACACGGGGACTGGGTTTGTACATTCTGCTAAGCCAGAAGATGTTTGTTTAGTTTGGACTTAGCATATTGCCAGATCCAACTGTTATGGTTTATAAATCTCAGCTTATGCCTTACTGTATGGTGTGAATTGTGCCAATCATCCTTTGGTTAACAAGTTGCAGCTAAAAGCAATCTGGTTTAGCATAATAAAGGCAAAAAAATAAATGTATTTGTTTCCTTGCACACATATTGTGCCTTTTCCCTTAGAAGTTCAAGGAGGTACCTCTAGAGATCTTGCTTCATCTTACCCATTCCACAACAGTCCTGTAAGGATGTGTTGAGAGAGTAACACTCAAACACATTCAGGGGTAGCAGCTTCTCCTAAAGCAGTATTTCTCAAACTTTAAGATGTGTGGACTTCGACTCCCAGAATTCCCCAGTTAACACATGCTGGCTGGGGGAATTCTGGGAGTTGAAGTCCACATGTCCTAAAGTAGCCAAGTTTGAGAAACATTGGGTTAAAGCTTTTCCCTCACATCTTTTTGTTTTTAAAACATGTCTTAGCATTGTGATTTTTATAACATGATTTGCAAGATATTGCTATGTCCGTTGTAAAGGTATCTAAAATGTTAGCAAGCGTATGAAATTCAAGGCAGTTCTAGGAAGAAGGCAATGAAGAACTTTCCATTGCCAAGAAAACTTGTCCTCTGACAGTTGCCAGGGGTCAAAAGCCGACTTGATAAAAATTGCCCTAATAAAAGCAGGGATCTTTGACAAATAACAAATATCTTGTTCTTTATTCAATACCCCTTCCTCAATTTGCATAGCCCTAATTGGTGTCCCTGTCTCGTTGACACCATTGTTATAAAGATCTCTCTCTGTAGGTAACTGAAACAAAATCTGCAGAGCTTTGAAAGAGCAGGAGTTAAAAGAACCGACACCCACAGTCTAACCTCCTTGCCAAGCAAGCTTTAGCCTTCCTGGCATGTGCACAGGGCCAGGAAATGAATGGTGCTGGGCTAAGGAAAATTGCCAGGTCTGGTAGGCATAGGGAGATGCACACAGCAGGGCAGAAACTGACTGTATGCTCAAGCCAAACTGATTATATATATATATGAGAAGCACAAAGCTAAAAGCACAAGCCTGATGATGATGAATGTGATTTCATCGAAACGTCGCTATGATACTTCTAATCTTACACGGGAGAAAACCCGAATGACCAAAGACTCATATATATATATATATATATATATATATATATATATATATATATATATATATATATATATATATATATATATATATATATATATA
>NW_015386730.1:437382-501194 GCF_001527695.2 Protobothrops mucrosquamatus | reverse complement strand
ATATATATATATATATATATATATATATATATATATATATATATATATATATATATATATATATATATATATATATATATATATATATACTGCTCAAAAAAATAAAGGGAACACAAAAACAAGACATCCTATATGTTTGTGTTCCCTTTATTTTTGTGAGCAGTATATATATATATTGCATCAGGAGTAACCAGAAATCCTAGATGGTGCACTGCTTATGGAATTATGGCTTTCTGGTCAACAACATGCAGGAAACAAGCTTAGGTTTAATTCTGGATGAGTAGCAACTGCACACAAATCACACAAACACAGACAGAGTTGGTTCTCTGTTTGAGGATATCCGCAACCTCTGTAGAGTTTCAGATGTTTACCTGGAGGGAACGGGAAACAAGCTGTTCTCTCCAGCTGTGAGCCTGCAACATATTTACCCACAGTTTAACCACTGTTTATGGCATTCACCTCATTTTCTGGATCTGAGTATTCCCTGAACTTTAAACAAACCACAGGGATGAGATTTGCACACCTTGGTGAGGGATGAAGCATGCTAAGCTGCTATGGGACTCCTTGTTGAAGGCGAACAAAATCTCTCATTGCTGGAATTACCTGAATTGACACCACTGTCAGAAATGAGAGTGGCAACTCTCAAATCCAATTCCAGGACTCTTCCAAGGGGAGCCCTCCCCAAAATAAGAAGGCAGCATCGTATAGGGCAGGGGTAGGCAACCTTGGCTCTTTTATGACTGGTGGACTTCAACTCCCAGAATTCCTGAGCCAGCATGGCTCAGCTTGGAAACCTCTCCCTTTCCCCTCAGCATGGCTGGCTCAGGAATTCTGGGAGTTGAAGTCCACGAGTCATAAAAGAGCGAAGGTTGCCTACTGCTGGTATAGGGAGAGAGGTTGAAAAAGTCAAGATGGTGACCATAATGATGCAATCAAAGCCCCAACCCCTCTTTATGTGCACCACACAATGCATGTAAAAAAGGATCATAGCTTCATTCACATCTTGTGGCTGCCATCTTTATTTTTTTTACTCCCATGCCTCAGTCTTCAGAGGTGGCTCTTTTGCCTAAACACAGACATGTCAAACTCGCAACGTCACATGATGTCGTGCAACATATCGGGCCGGTTTTGCCATTGCCGGCAATGGGGTGGGCGCGGCTTCAGTATAATGAAACCGGCCCACGGGCCGGCAGTTTGACACCTCTGCCTTAACAGAATAACAGAGTTGGAAGGGACGTTGGAGGTCTTCTAGTCCGACCCCCTGCTCAGGCAGGAAACCCTATACCATTTCAGACAAATGGCTGTCCAGTCTCTTGCAGAATTCATAATTTCTGGAGGCAAATCAGTCCACAGATTAATTATTCTAACTGTCAGGAAATTTCTCCTTAGTTCCAGGTTGCTTCTCTCCTTGATTAGTTTCCATCCATTGCTTCTTGTCCTGCCTTCAGGCGCTTTGGAGAATAGCTTGACTCCCTCTTCTTTGTGACAGCCCCTGAGATACTGGAAGACTGCTATCATGTCCCCCTTCGTCCTTCTCTTCATTAAACTAGACATACCCAATTCCAGCAGCCGTTCCTTATATGCTTTAGCCTCCAGTCCCCTAATCATCTTTGTACTCTTCTCTGTACTCTTTCCAGAGTCTCAACATCTGTTTTACATTGTGGCGACCAAAGCTGGATGCAGTATTCCAAGTGAGGTCTTATCAAGGCATTATAAAGTGGCATTAACTTATTAGATTCCTGGCGTGAAGAGCCAGCTCTTCGGTGAGCATTAGCCCGTCACTCCCCTGGATTATACGTTACAGCAGTCTCAGTGTCTCTTATTAAGTATCACTGAATCGGAGCTGCTGGGACAAGAGGAGGGAGGCTCAACGAAAGGTAAGCTACCAAGAGTTTGTCTTTGAGGGAAGAGATTGGTCAGGAACTCTTCTGAAATTGCAGGTTTCTGTCCCAGGCTGTGCATCCTTGGAAAGCAGTGTCACCTTGACCTGAAGCTGGGTGGAGGTGAAATCAAATAGATTTTGTAGAGATGGGGGCAGCTGGCAGGGTGGAAAAGGCCTGGGACAAGAGGGGCATTGAGAGACCCACACAGGTTGCCTTTTGTTATGGGCCCCACCCCACCAGGATCAAAGCACCCCTTGTGCCAGAGGCTCTGACAGACGCTGGCAAGTGGGTGTCACTGGCAGGCAAACAACAATAAAGGCCTGTCTTCTCTTCCCAAAGATCTCTTCCTTTTGCTGCTGGCCCCCTTTGGGGATATGTTCCCTGGGGCTGAAGATCACATGGGACTTGCAGGGTCTGAAGAGAAGGGAGGCACAGGGATGCTGCTGGGCTAGGATTTGGAGGCAAAGAGCCAGAACCTGGGAGGGCAGAGTGGAGGGGGTGGGGGGAAACAGGAGACCAAATGCAGCCAGAACAGTCTGTCCCCATTTTGAAGGAAAGTTCTATCCATCGGGATAAGAAAGCATTAAGCTAGAATTGAAAGTGACCCAGCTGCACCCTGGAAGATGCATCAAAAGTGTTCTTGTGTCATGAGCCAGGAGTATTGCAGGCTAATTCAGCTCAATGTCAGGAGTTTGATCCTCGCCAGCGCAAGGTTGACTCAGCCTTCCATCATTGAGGACCCAGATTGTTGGGGACAATGTGCCGAATCTGTACGCTGCTTAGAGAGGCCTGTAAAGCACTGTGAAGTGGTATATAAGTCTAAGTCAGTGGTTCTCAACCTTTTTAATGCCGCGACCCCAACCGGTCGTAAGTCGAGGACTAAACCGGTCGTAAGTCGAGGACTACCCAACCGGTCGTACGTCGAGGACTTTCCCTGCCCGGGAGCGCCGCGCATGCGTGGTTCTGTCCCCTGCGCCGGCCGAGGCGTAGCTGGCAAGCGGCAGAGACGGAGCAAGCCGACCACCAGCTGGCCCAGCCCAAGGGAGGTAAGGCACCTGCCGGAAAAGGGGAAACAAAATGGCGGACAGCCTTGCTTGGCGACCCCCATGAAATGGTCGATCGACCCCAAATGGGGTCCCGACCCACAGGTTGAGAACCACTGGTCTAAGTGCTATTGCTATGACTGGTACGCTTGGCTTTCTCAGTCTTGGCTGTGCACTGCCCATCTTCCTTAAGGAGTCCAAATCAAGGCAGGAAGAATGAAAAACACCCTGATGTCAAGTCTGCTTGTTGAGTGCATCTATTCCCATTTGAGTTCCCTTTAGGCCAGCTGGCATCACCCTACATATTTCATAAGTCTACTCATTGAGTACAATTAACCTGCTTTGCAGAAGCTCCTGGAGAAATTTTAGAGCCTCAGCTGGAGGTGGGAAAAAATTGAGTCAGTGGGCTTTGGAGGCAAAGCGGCTATTCTTCTCTAAGCAGTTGCTCTTTCTTATCAGATGAAGAAACGGGAGTGGTCAAATCAAGCTGCCAAATAAAACTGAACAAGTGGGACTGTAACAAAATAGTGCAGGGCATGGTTGCCCCTGAAAGTTGTGTTTCTGCTCAGAAGTGCAGATAAGCATCCCTCAGAATACTCTAAGGCCCTGTAGACTTAAGCCCTTCCAAGGTAAATCAAATACATATAAACCAACTTTCAAGAGTCCCTAGTCCAACTGGTTCAGAACTGAACTGAATTTGTTACTGAACATCCACAGAAAAATCCATTTCTCCTTGCCATCCCTTCCCCCAATGTTTTTTCAGCAAGAAATTGAGTACCAGCAGCATTTAGATCACGCCAGGTTCCACCTTATTTTATTGTTTTATAAGCCTTCTGATTGTCTTTCCCTTTTTTTCTCAGCACATCACTGAGGAACATAGCTCATAAATGAAATCCTGGTGACACTCAATAGTCTTACCTACCTACGTAGCAAGTGATCTATTTGTGACATTCTTCTCTTGCAAAAGGTATTGGTTGACACTTCACCTTCTAGCCTCGTATTTATTTGCTTGCAAATATATCTATTTCGCTTACAAGAACATCACTAATTAATTATAATCCGAGCCCATGATTCCATTTTCTCGGCTAGGCAAAGGATCTGTGAATCACACCAGGGCAGCCATTTCATTTCCAAAGATTTAAAGAGACATTCATGTTAAATTGTAAATCTATTTCCTCCTGGAGCCATAAGGACTAGAAACATGCTCTTTATAAAAAAAAATATGAAAACACAATGCTCTCTGCAGGATGCTTAACTATAATTGTGATGGTGCAGAAGAGGAAGCTGCTGGCAGATTTGAGGACAAAGAAGCAGAAGTTGGAGGTGAATAATCAATTGCCTTAGCTACAAAGACATTTCCATTTGTCGTTAGTTCCGGAGACACACAGCTGGAGGGATTTTGCACATCTGATACTGTTTATTCCATCTGGCAATACAGATACCCTTGTGGGGATAATATATTATTTCAGTGTAGTGTTGTTACAATTTGAAAGCATGAGTTTCCTCAGCACTAAACACTAAATTCCGCAATGGGATTTCTTTACGTAGGCGTAATTTTGGACTCTTTTAAGGATTTCGTGCAGGGCATTGAAAATTTTAATTGATTATGTGCCATGAAAATGATGTTGATTCTTATCAAGCACACAGTGCTGACTTGCCGCTGGGCATCCTCTTCTCTTTCCTTCCATCTTTCCCAGCACTAGAGATCATTTGGCTGGTAAAGAATCTGTATTATATCCAATATATTGATCGAATGCATAAATAAAATTGTGGCGTTCTTGGTGCTCCCTGAGCTTGGCTGTTTGCTTGCAGACATCTCAGTACCCTACTAGGTGACATCATCAGTTCAAGTGAGTATGTGATTTGCTGCCTGCTTATATACAGCTAGTCCTCAACTTAAACCATTCGCTTAGCAACCATCTGAAGTTACAAGGGCCCTGAAAAAAGTGGCTTACCACCAGTCCCCACACTTACAATGGTCATGGCTTCTCTACTGTCACATGGCATGTCACATGACTGTCATGATAGCAGTGTTCCAATATCTCAGGGGCTGCCCCAAAGAAGAGGGAGTCAAGCTATTCTCCAAAGCGCCTGAGGGCAGGACAAGAAGCAACGGATGGAAACTAAGCAAGGAGAGAAGCAACCTAGAACTAAGGAGAAACTTCCTGACAGTGAGAACAATTAACCAGTGGAACAACCTGCCTCCATAAGCGGTGAATGCTCCAACACTGGAGGTTTTTAAGAAGAGACTGGACAGCCATTTGTCTGAAATAATAATAATAATAATAATAATAATAATAATAATAATAATAATAATAATAATAATAATAATAATAATAATAATAATAATAATAATAATAATAATTATTATTATTATTATTATTATTATTATTATTATTATTTTAATTTATATACCGCCCTTCTCCCATAGGACTCAGGGCGGTTCACAGCATATTTAAAAACAGATACTATACACAAATACAAAAATACAAAAATACAAAAATACAAAAATATAAACCCCAATAAAAACCGAATTAAAAACCAAATATTGACGGCTGTGTTTCCAATTAAAATTGCTGTTAAAACCATCCCTACCTAAAATCCTCCCTAGGTCAGGCCCGCTTGCTGGAAAAGCCATGTCTTGAGGGCGCGGCGGAAAGTAAGGAGATCCGGAATCATCCGGATCTCGGGGGGCAGTTCATTCCAGAGGGTGGGGGCACCCACAGAGAAGGCCCTCCCCCTGGGGGTCGCCAGCCGACATTGCTTGGCCGACGGCACCCTGAGGTGTAGGGTTTCCTGCCTGAGCAGGGGGTTGGACTAGATGACCTCCAAGGTCCCTTCCAACATTATGATGATGATGATGATCAAAATTTGGGTGCTTGGCAACCAGCATGTATTTACAATGATTGCAGCATCCCAAGGTCATGTGACTGCCATTTGCAACCTTCCTAGCCTGCGTCCGATAAGCAAAGTCAATGGGGGAAGCTGGACTTGCTTAACGACCGCGTGTTTCACTTAACAACTTCAGCGATTCACTTAATCGTGTCAAAAAAAAATACATAGTAAAATCAGCCGTGACTCACTTAAAAACTGCCTTGCTTATCAATGAAAATTCTGGTCCCAATTGCTATACCTCAAGCTCTACTTCTACAGTACCCTGCCAATATGGGTTTTCCTCGACTTACGACCACGATTGAGTCCCCAATTTACGTTGCTAAGCTTTGCCCCATTTTATGACTTTTCTTGCCACAGTTGTTAAGTCAATCACTGCAGTGGTTAAGTTAGTAACACGGTTGCTAAGTGAATCTGGCTTCCCCATTGACTTTGCTTGTCAGAAGGCCTCAAAAGGAGATCATGTGACTCTGGGACGCTGCAACCGTCATCAATATGAGTCAGTTGCCAAGCATCTGAATTCTGATCACATGACCATGGGGATGCTGTGATGGTCATAAGGATGAAAATGGTCATAAGTCACATTTTTCAGTGCTGTTGTAACTTTGAACGGTCACTAAATGAACTGTTGTAAGTTAAGGACTATTTTTATTGGCAGGGATATTGTTTCCTCCTTGGTGCTTCTTTCTAACTATATAAAATTATATGTTTAAAAGTCAGTCAGAAAAACAGTGGATTATTTGCCAAATGCAGCTCCTTCATGTGTCCTTTTTGTTAATTCAGGGGCTTTTCTAACTTCCTCTTCCACGGTTTAATGGAATGCTCACTTTGTACCTTCAGGGGTGTCTGGGGTGTGTGTCAAACAAGTCTAGTTGGAGGCCACAGCCCTGTGCTCAGAACTCCACCCTTTTTAATGATGTGTACCATAAAAGGAGTTGGGCTTTGGGCATAAAGATGTTGTGATGACCCAGGGCACAGCACAGAGGCAATGCAGTCAACTGGCAATTCAAACAGTTCTTTTATTGCTCCAAATTTTCCCCAAATGCTCCCACTTTTGCTGGCAAGCCTCCAACAAAAGAACACACACACCCCCCTTCAGCTGACTCTGGCTGAAAGTAGGTTCAAATAACAGGCTGATTAGCATAAGAAAGAACTCAAGGCCATAGCGATCACAAGGAAGAAAACATAAACTTAGCGAGTCTGTTTGAATCCTAGCTTGCCTGAGCAGTTTTCAAAAGAGAGAATCCGAAATACAGTCCGAGGTTACATTCAAGTAACGTCAGTCAATCCAATAGTTTGAGTTTCCAGGTTTCCAAACAGAAGTCACAGAACAAGAGACCAGCAATAATATACAACATTCCAAGAATCAGCGTTCGTTTTCCAACAAATGCCCCTCCCCACAGCGTCTCCTTAAATCTCCATCTCCAGGTGTTCCTTGTGGAGAAGGGCGGGACGCTCTCCTCCCGAGTAATTGAGCCTGCTTGCGTTGTTCCCTCCTTCTCTCCACTCTCCGTGCTCTAGGATCAGGTGGGGGTGGCCCTTGCTCATTGCCTGAACTCTGCCTCTCCTGTTGCTCCAGTCCCAATCCTGAAGGGCCCTGGTCTGCCTCGGCCTGCTCTTCCCCACATTCCTCTGAAGCCACAGACCCCTCTCCCTCGGCCTCCATAGGGTCCCGTTCCAGTTCATTTTCCTCCGCAGATTCAGGCTCACAGACGGAAGCATGACAGATGTCGTTCCCATCTTTGAATGTGAAAAGTGAAAAGAAGAACTAGGGATGACATGATACCAATACCTCAGGGGCTGTCACAAAGAAGAGATGGAGTCAACCTATTTTCCAAAGCGCCAGAAGGCAGGACAAGAAACAATGGATGGAAACTAATCAAGGAGAGAAGCAACCTGGAATTAAGGAGAAGCTTTCTAACAGTGAGGACAATTAACCAGTGGAACGGCTTGCCTCCAGAAGTTGTGGGTCCTCTATCACTGAAGGCTTTTAAGATGAGACTGGACAACCACTTGTCTGAAATGGTATAAGGTCTGCTGCTTGAGCAAGGAGTTGGACTAAAAAATCTCCAAGATCCCTTCCAACTCTGTTATTCATATCAGAAGGGACCCTCCCCAGTTTTCCAGAGAATAAAAGGAAAGAAGGGAAGAAATTTTTAGTCTTGCAAGATTTTGTTAATGTAACCTTACAGTAAACATATAGCCAGTACTCCTGATTGTGCTTCAGGTCTGGATTACCTTGGAGGGCTAGCAACAGCCCAAGATCATGACCAACGGTCTGGAATTATGAGTTCTTAGGTTGCTATTGCACCAGGACTACATGTCAGATGGGTTAGCAGAACTTGGCTTTGGCAATCCAGAAGCCTGGCCCATTTTTATTCTCCACCCCATCCCAAACAGGACTTAGTACCAGTATTTCTGCTTTTTTTTCTACCACCTCACTGCTTTCATGCTGGAAATCTTTCTCCTTGATGCACAAAGATTCTTCTAACAGTTGGGCTGGGGGTGGACATCAGATTCCAATACTGCCACAGTTCTCTGCACTGTTGCCCTAAGAGCACAATCAGGCAGTAGAGAATATATGAAATACTGCTTCCCTCTGCTGGCACAATAGAGCAAACAAAGTAAAACAATATCTTGATTTTTTTTTTAAAAAAAAAAAGAAAAATATTGTTACATAAACATTACAGAACATTCCAACCTTCAGGAGATCACCTCTGCTAAGTTGGCTTTGCAAAAATTAAAAACAAACAAATATTACTGTATAGGATAAAAATCCAACTAAGATGCCTTGGATAACACCAAGTTCATTTCTCTATGACAGGGTTCACACATGACACTAAGAGACACCATTTCCCTAACCATAGTTTGCTGTATAAGCTACAGGTAGGCTGGCTTTACACAATATGCTATGTCAAATTAGACAATATTATGGCTTATGCGATGTATGAATGCAGCTTTGGTGCGATTATGGCAGGCTCTGCTCAACTTCCAACACTAAACATGTATGCATCAGGAGGTTTGTGTATAATTTCCCACCAATATTGTATAAAACATCAACAGACTGGATGAAACAATTTTACTATTGAGCATTCTCAGATTCAGGTTGTATTCAGTAGCCTTAAACTCAGCGTTGCTCAACTTGGCCTTTTGAAAATGTGTGAACATTCAGGGAATTGAACACAACACAAAGTAACTAAGGTTGAGAAACACTGCTTAAAACCCTTCAATTGCCTGAATATTGTCTTTGCACAAATGCACAGCTAATGCATACAATCTGCATATTAGCTGTAACTGACATAGTTATGGGATGCAAACAGGAAACAACTTCTACTGTACTGGCAAAAACTCAATTTCTCCTTACTGATGGTCTGATGCTATGCATGCCTGAGTTCTAGATAGCAAATTTCTTTTGTAGGATCTCTCTCTTTAGAAGCGAGATCACAATGGAAAATCAGTCTCCTAGGGCAAGATTTCTCAATCTTGACAATCTTAAGATGTGTGGACCAACTCCCCGAAATTTCAGAGTTGACATACATACATCTTAAAGTTGCTAAGTTTGGGCAACACTGCTCTAGGGAATGTTTTACTACTCTTACTTTGAATGTCATCCTATTTCTCCCTCTTTCCTTTAGGTTGACCTACACATTTCTTCAAAAATAAACAACATGACATTCTTCTGCAAGGTGCTGCTGGCCTTCTGGGTCCTATTTGAAGGTACTTTTGGACAAAAAGAATGAAATCTGCCTTGGTAACATTCTCTCAAATTGCATCGCGATGACCCATCAGAAACGTATGGCCTATCTCATCTAATTCTTTGTAGATTGGGTTTCAAGTTGCTTGTAGACCGATTTCTCACTGGTATAACTACTGGAGTTGTCAACCTTGGCAACTTTAAGATGTGTAGACTTCAATTCCCAGAATTCTAGAAGCTGAAATCCATACATCTTAAAGTTGCTACAGCTGAAAAACACTGTTATAGAGTATAATACCTATGATATTCACTTTAGTGCTTTTTTTTTTCCCAGTAGTGTAAGGAACAGGAATACAAAGAGCAAGGCAGGGGGATATGGGTTTGGGTCATAACATAGGAGAGTATGTGGCTTTGCATAAATACTGTATTCTTCCCCCCCCCAAAAAAAAAAATATGTGGATGACTGGAGTCTCCCCCCAACCCTGCCGCGTTGTTCATTATGGACAACAATTGCGGCAGCTTCAGCTACCCAGAAGAGCTACGTCCAGCAACCATTCATGGCATCTGGTACTTCAACAGTCTATACCCCAAGAATTAGCCCCCAGGAGTTTATAATGATGCCAGTCTCAGGGGAAGGAAATCAAGAATTCCCCAGTCTCTACCCTGAAACTGTCTCCCATTAAATCTATAGCTCTGGGAACACTATTCAGTCTCACTGCTTAGACACTCTCAGCCATAGAGATGAATGATCTCAATGGCCTTTCCTGCTGATTCAAAGGCAGCTGAGACAGTGGCGTAGCGTGGGTTGTCAGCACCCGGGGCAAGTAATTTGCGCCCCCCTCCACAGTGGGCGGCGTCAGCGACCCGGCGGCTCGGATCAGATTCGCACAGCCAGCACTGCAGAGAGAGTGAGTGAGCCAGGCAGGGGCAGAGAGCTGCGAGTGCGAGCGCGCCCCCCAGATGTTGCGCCCGGTGTGGCCGGCCCCCCCTGCACCCCCCACGCTACGCCTCTGAGCTGAGATGCAGGTAACACAGACATGAGGGAGGATCCTGAGAGGGACCCTCAAGACGATCCCTATTCGTTATACCCAGTAAGAGGGGCCGGTGATCTCAATCAATATGGTACAAGGCAGCTTTTGGGTAAAGCATAAACTGCCAAGTGGGTGAATGGTGCCACGTGGAGCAAACACGGAGAGAGAATGGTCACAGCAGATAATGAAAAAACTCAAGACCAGCCATGAAGCAGGCAGTCATTCAGCAACCATATGTTTTTTTCTATCTCATTCATTGTGACTCTCTTCTGCCTCTTTTGCAAAGGGGTCTTGGCAGGACCGTGGAGCGCCTGGATGCCCGAACACATCACTGCCTTTGAAGGCACCTGTGTGGTTATCCCCTGTCGCTTCAACTACCCGGAAGAGCTACGTCCAGCAACCATCCATGGCATCTGGTACTTCAACAGCCCATACCCCAAGAATTATCCCCCAGTGGTTTATAAATCCCGCACCAACATTGTCCATGAGAGCTACGCTGGACGCAGTAGACTGCTGGGAGAGCTAAATTTCCGCAACTGCACCCTGCAGATCTCCCGTCTCAACCCTGAATTCACAGGGAAGTATTACTTTCGGGGAGACCTCGGTGGCTACAATCAATATACCTATCCAGAGCACTGCAACCTTGAGGTCATCAGTGAGTATCAGGCAATGCTAGTGGGAAATACCAGTTCTAACTCTTGCTTATATAGATAGGGTTGAGTCTAAGCTGGTGAGCCCTTTCACACAGTATGAGAATCAGCAGCATTTAAGGGATGTAGAAGCCTTCCATAGAGAGAATGGAATGGAAGGGAACTGTTTATTGGCCAAGTGTGATTGGACACACAAGGATTTTGTCTCCGGTGCATAAGCTCTCAGCATACATACAATATAAAATGATGATACATCATTTTGTTTGAGTTTGCAATCTCAAACGGAAACAATTCCCTAGCTATCTGCATTCAAGAAACTAGTCTGATAAGAATAAATAGATAAAATAAATCAAAATTGCCAAGGTATTTTGCTAGAATTATACAATGAGCCTTATCTCCTTAGAGAAGGGGTACAGTAACAGAATCTGGACTTGATAGATCCTTCTTCACAATGGCGCAATCTTAGCTCATAAGGATTATTTTTAGTATTCTCCAAGGAAGCTAATCTTTGATATATCCAGAGTTCCTCTAACACTACAGTATCAGTTCCTAGTGTGTGAATTTGATTTAATGGCAGTTACTACTACTAAATACTGCTAAAACTCTCATTGTATTTATCCATTTGTCTACACGTACCCTAAGGTTAGTCCAAACTTTGCATTTTACTGCAACTATTATTTAATCAAGCTATTCAAATTGGCTAACTTAAAGAATGTATAAAAAATCTGTGACCCATTACTTCTGTGGGATTGAAATTCCCATGATGATCAGTTTTATTCATAAAGTCGTGGCCATTACAGTGTCACTAGAGTTACGTAATCGTGATTTTCATCACTCTCTGTCAGCTTCCCACAAGCAAAGTCAATGGGGAAGCTGGCAGGAAGTCAAAAGTCGCTCCCACTGCTTTTTTAACCTTCCCTTGGTCATTCTGTTTATTTGTTTACGTAAGTAAATATTGACTTACAAGTATTACGAAAGCTTGCTTGCCGCCACAGTTATTTTTCTATTTATGATACATATTCTTCTAGATGCTCACAGGATTATCCAAGCTTTGGGTTAAAAAAAAATAGCCTAAAATGTAACACTCGTTCTGGTCATATCGAACTGTTATTACTTTCTCTTAAAAGGATGATCCAACTGGTTTGTCTAGTACCCTCTAAATTGGAGGAGAAGATAGGAGTGGGGTGATTCCATCTTCTACATGTTCTCTGTCTCTTTCTACTCCATAGACAAGCCCACAATTGTGAATCCTCCAGAAGTGGTGGAGGGTTCAGAAGTAGAGCTGCGCTGTGAGGTGCCTGACAATTGTCCAGACATGAAACCTGTCATCACGTGGATGAACTATGAGAATTTGGCTGAACATTCAGTCTATGCACAAATAGAGGAAGAAGGTGGCATTTGGTCACTCATCTCCATCCTTAAGTTCCTACCAGTGCGTGAGAACCACGGCCATGAGGTGGGCTGCAAAGTCAGCTACCCCAACACCACTTTTGAGTTTGAGGGCTTCTCGACACTGGATGTCAAATGTGAGTTGGATGTTGATAAGTAGAACTTTTAAGGCAGTTTGCCATCTTAATCTTGGAGAACACTGGAGGACTTCTGCCACAAGACTTGATGGACTCAGGCTCTTTAATTACCTCCATAGTATGATACATTCTGATGTGATGTTGCTTTTCTGCAACCATTTAAAAACAGAATTTAAACCATGGCTCAACATTTAATAAATTATTATACAGATAGTCCTTGACTTACAACAATTGGTTTAGTGATTGTTCGAAGTTGCGGTAGCGCTGAAAAAAAATGACTTACGACTGTTTTTCACACTTAAAAGCATCCCCAGGGTCACATGACCAAAATTTGGATGCTTGGCAACTGGCATGTATTTATGATGGTTGCAGGGTCCCGGGGTCATGTGATCACCTTTTGCGACTTTCTGACAAAGTCAGTGGGGAAATTAGATTCATTTAACAACCATGTTACTAGCTTAATAATTGCAGCGATTCACTTAACAACTATGGCAAGAAAGGCTATAAAACGGGGCACAACTCACTTAACAAGTCTTGCTTAGCAACGGAAATGTGGGCTCAACTGTGGTCATAAGTCAAGGACTGTTTGTAGTATCGGGAAATGTCCAACATCAGGATACGATTCTGTCTTCCACAAAATAACTATGGTGAAAGAAAGCCTTGTTTTCTAATGTAAAAGTCCATAATTTTAATTAGATGGCTCAAGCTTCTGTCCCAGAAAATTGCTTCCTATTCTGCATGGGTGAGAGAGATTAGCAGTTAATTTAGCACAATTATGTGGTAATTAATGGATTCCTGGCACCGGTGCCATGTGAAAAGCATTTTTTTTTTGTTCCTGATTTAATTTTAATGTATTCTTTTTCCTTTTTTATTGTCAAAGATGATCTGTTTTGCAAGTCACATTCCTCAAACGTGCATATTTCATTTCTCATGAGACTTCCTTCATCTCTAATCAATGTCACTTTCTCTTCCATGGGAAAACGAGTAACTGGGAATAGATGGTTTTAAATGAAAAATGACCTAGAGTGCTAACAGCTTCTCACCCACTGTCATTTTTCCCTCTTAAATTCTGAATCTGCTTTTAGTTCTCTTACAAACAAAAAAGCTAACGTAGCCAGGGAAACGTTACACACAAACATAAGGAAAAGTACTTTTTTTTTAAATTAGACAGCTATCCACCTTCTTCAAGGCCTTGCAATCTCATCATTTAAATGGAATAAAATCGCTCAAATTCTGCTTTTGTTCACATAGGGAACAAAGGGAAAAAAGTACTAACTGGACTGTGATCAAGAAAGTCAAGATAGCAATAGCACTTAAACTTATATACCACTTCATAGTGCTTTTACAGCCCTCTTTAAGCAGTTTACAGAGTCAGCCTATTGTCCCCAACAATCTGGGTCATTTTACTGACCTCGGAAGGATGGAAGTCTGAGTCAACCTTGAGCCAGTCAGGATCGAACTCCTAACAGTGAGCTGAGTTAGCCTGCAATACTGGATTCTAACCACTGCACCACCACAGCACTCATGATGATGATGATGCAATGCCCATAAAACACAACAACAAAAACAGTTTTGGTTGCCCTAATGTGATTGCTGTCCTGATTTTTTGGACCATACTCGGCAGATCCCTTTCTTACTACCTTTATCTGCTGCAGAAAGAAAACTGGATATGCGCCCAAAGCTGATCTCTTTATCTGTCCTTTGCAGATCCACCCCGTATCCTGCAAGTGAACTCCTCCGTGGAAGTCATACACGGTTCTCACGTGTTCTTGATGTGTATTGTGGACAGCAGCCCCATAGCCATGATTACCTGGCTCCGAGAAGACGAAATTCTCCACGAGGACTTAGCTGGGAACCTCACGCTCTACCTCGACAATGTAACACACCTGCAGGACGGCATCTACACTTGTGTGGCAGAGAACATTTATGGCAAAGACAACCACTCCCTTGCCGTGTCTGTGCTGTGTGAGTGCTAATCTAGGGCTCTGGAATGGAATCCCCATTCTGTGATAAAGCCTAATTTTATTTATTTATAAAATTTATTTGCCGCCCCTCTCATATCCAACAACTCTGGCAACGAGCATAACCTGGAATCCATTAACGCTACCCAAAGTTTCTACAACATCCTTTAAAATTTTTAGAAACTTTGAGTAGCATGAGTGGGTTCCAGGTTATGCTTGCTGCCAGAGTCCTTGGATACATTTTAAAGTTTAAAATGTAAAAATAAAAATGGAAGGATAAAGTTGTGTTCTCAACCCTGGAGTATTACAGAGCTGGAATTTTTTTTAGCTCCTTTTAATTTGTCTTTTTTTTAAAGTAAAAAAAAATGCATCAAGCCTATCAAAAGCATAGAATGAGGACTTTAGTGTGTGTGTGTGTGTTTGTAATTACAGCAGAATTTCTCAACCAGAAACTTGAGGATGGGTAGGCTTTGTTTCCCAGAATTCCCTAGCCAGCATGCTGCCAAAGTTGAGAAGCACTGAATTTTTTACTGTGGGCACAACGGCACACATCTAAATTTCATTTTTGATGTGTACCGTTGTGCCCACAGTAAAAAAATGTCAATAAAGGTTATCTTATCTTATCCTACATCCAAATCTACTCTGGATGCTTCCATGCCGCCACTGTTTTCATTTATCTCTACAAAACATATTGAAACTGAGTAGCGATCATCTTTACATGTTCAGAAACCCTGGGAAATGCAGGAATCACAGCAAAGTGCCCTCAACAATTAACTAATAGCAAAGCATGAGAAACAGAATTTTTTTCTGCAGACCAGAGAAAAAGATCTAGGGGCCACATGTTAGCCACAGACCATTGGCTATCCATACAGTACCTATCACTGGAGGTTTTCAAGAAGAGACTAGACCAGCGGTTCTCAACCTATGGGTCGCGACCCCATTTGGGGTCGATCGACCATTTCATGGGGGTCGCCAAGCAAGGCTGTCCGCCATTTTTTTCCCCTTTTCCGGCAGGTGCCTTACCTCCCTTGGGCTGGGCCAGCTGGTGGTCGGCCTGCTTCATCTCTGCCGCTTGCCAGCTACGCCTCGGCCGGTGCAGGGGGCAGAACCATGCATGCGTGGCGCTCCCGGGCAGGGAAAGTCCTCGACTTACGACCGGTTGGGTAGTCCTCGACTTATGACCAGTTTAGTCCTCAACTTACAACCTGTTTAGTCCTCGACTTACGACCGGTTGGGGGTCGCGGCATTAAAAAGGTTGAGAACCACTGGACTAGACAGTCATTTGTCTGAAATGGTATAGGTGCTCCTGCTTAAGCAGGGGCCTGGACTAGAAGACCTCCAAGGTCCCTTCCAATTCTATTCTATTCTATTCTATTCTATTCTATTCTACTCTACTCTACTCTACTCTACTCTACTCTACTCTACTCTACTCTACTCTACTCTACTCTACTACTATGATATTGCTAAGTTTGAAGGAGTTTCAACATTGCTTAAATCTTTGAAAGAATATCTTTTGAACCATTCTGGGATGAGGAATCTGCTCTTAGCTAGGGAGACCATTTGCACCATGTTTTGGTAAAAAAAAAAAAGCAGCATATTCTTCCTGACTTGTCTCCCTGTAGATGCTCCGTGGAAACCAGTAGTCAATGTATCAGTGGTGGCCATTGAGGGAGAGCCTGTAACTATTTTCTGCAGCTCGCAGAGCAGCCCTGAGCCAACGATCACCATCTTCAAGGACAAGAAGGCATTAGCCATGGGGATCTACCAAAACCACGTGGAGTTGGAGTTTGAATCCGTGTCACACGAAGATGATGGTGAATACTGGTGCACAGCAGAGAACCAGTTTGGCCAGAGCAGCACTGCTTTCAATCTCACCGTTGAATGTGAGCACTGGCTTTGTGCCCTGAGAGACCTCAAGATCTCAAGCATATTTTGGGATTGGGTAGAGTGTGCTGCTGGATCATGCACTTTGAATGCAGATAGGCTTAGCTATGAGCTCTGTTATTTCCTTGAAAGATCCTTTCTTAAAGCTTTGGGGAACTGTTGGCAGTAAATTTGGATAAAGCTGGAGAAGAGGGACTAGCTAATTCCTCCTCTGTATTATTGTGGACCTGGAGCTATGCCTCTCCCCATTTATTCTCTTTTCCCTGATGTATTCGTTGGAAGTATACATCCCAAGAATGTGGACCAACCCATAGCTCTGTCATATACTTTTGCATAAATAGAGGGGCTTCCGTAGAGAGGACTTCTGTAGTCCAAGAAAGCTCTTAAGAGCCGTGATGGCACAATGATTAGAATGCAGTATTGCAGGCTAACTCTGCTCACTGTCAGGAGTTTGATCCTGACTGGCTCAAGGTTGACTCAGCCTTCCGAGGTCAGTAAAATGAGAACCCAGATTGTTGGGGGCAATATGCGGACATTTGTAAACCGCTTAGAGAGTGCTGTAAAGCACTGTGAAGTGATATATAAGTCTATTGCTATTAGTTCGACCTGTGACTGCACTTCAGCCTCTTCTTTTTTTCCACAGTTGCTCCACGTATTCTTCTGGACTCCAAGTGCACTGCCGCTCGGGATACAGTGAAATGCATCTGTGCAGCCAAGGCCAACCCAGAAGCTATGATCACCTTTGAGTTGCCCACTCGCAATGTGACGGTCAATGAGACTGACCGGGAGTTTGTGTACTCCCAGAAAACAGGCTACATTGTCACCAGCATCCTGACTGTTCAGAGGGAGGTGGACTCTCAGCTCTACATAGTCTGCTCTGCCAGGAATCTCTACGGCACCAAGAACCAGCAGCTCCAGTTCCATCACTCCAGTGAGAGTCCCTGCAGGCAAACATCTCCTCTGATCCCTCTGGTGCTCTTCCTCAATCTATTGGGCCATATGGGCCTCTAAGCCTCCCCAGAGCTGCCATCAAGAGCCAGCCTTATTAGTTGTCTGCCAAGGCTCACACACCAACTATTGGCCCATTGCAAAGCCAGTAACCCCCTGATCTTGCTGGGTCTCCCCCTTGGTGGGGCTCTTTCCTATTCAGTTGCCCTCTTCAAGTGAGAAGGCATGACTACTACAAAGAACCACAACTTTTGCTTACCTTGCCGTCTCCCTCTGGACAGGAATACGAATTAAACCTAGCGTTAGAAGGCAAAGTGTGGAAAAGAAGTTCAACAAATTGGCCAACTTTAGCCTGGAAAATAAACAATCAAAAGATTATGTGTTAGAAGTTTTCAAATATCAGCTGGGCTTTCACCTATAGGGGAGACACCAAACTTGGTTTTCTCTGACTCTAAAGAGGAGAACCTAAACTATCACCATTAAATTGCAAGCAAAAAATATTTTCATTATATACCATACTGGGTAAAGCAAAACCTCTTGAGAGTATAAGCTACCAGAGTGGGACAGGCAGGATGTATGGAAAATTCCCCCACAAAAAAAATGTGGATCGCAGTCATGTGATTGCAGGACACTGCAACCAGACAAAAATGTGAGGTAGTTGCTGCCAACCACCAAAATATGATTGTCAATATCCAGCTCGAGAATCCAAATAAAACTCTAGATTCATTCCATTTTCAAAAATCTTACTGTTTATTGAATACATGGCACGGTAATGTTGAAGCAAAACTAACTTTGAGGTTCCCAGACACCAGTTCATAGAATTAAACAATAATTTCTCCAGCCAAACTCCCACTCTCTCACGTAGTTCATGTAAACAATTTCACTTTGTTATGGGAACCATCTGCTTCCTCTCCACACCTGCTACAGTGTCCTTGGAAAGGTTTCAGGCTCTCAGTCTTTGGCGGAATCTTAGAGGTTTTGTTTCTCCATCTAATCAATTCTAAAGCAACCCCCCTTACTCTTGAAATAAAGAGGCACATAACTACCAACGTTTCATTCTTGAGTGATCATGTGACTGTAGGGGAGGGTGCAGCTTCAAATATGAGTCATAAGTAGTTTTTTCTGTCATAGCTTTGAACAGTTGTTAAATAATTAGTTGTTAAGCAAGGACTACCTGTACTAAAATCCCTTTAAGCCTCTTCTAATCCCCATTTCCTGACCTCCTCTTTTTTGTGCAGGAGATCCAGTGATTCCATTGATCCCTTGTTTTTTGCAACAGTGAGATCTGTGTAACATGCCCTGCAAATCCAGCTGAGGTTTACTCAACAACCACCATTAAAACAAACTGGTGTTGGTGCCATGTATGAACCAACTTTTGATCCCATATTCCTGGTTTACATTCTACCATCATCTTGTCTCTTTATATGGTTTCTCTTTGCATTCACTTTTAAAACTTTCTGTTGACCCGTATCTTCCTTTCTTCCAGACAGTCTGATGTGGGCAAAGGTTGGACCAGTGGGAGCGGTTGTGGCCTTTGCCATACTCATAGCTGTGGTCTGCTATGTCAGCCAGGCCAGAAAAAAGTAAGTTTTGGGGAGAGGAGAAATCTAAACCCAAATTCCTTTGGTTTATACACAACTGAAAATGATTTTTCTTATGACTCTGAGATGCAAACACAGAGCAGGGTTTCCAAGGTAGTGGATCACCAATCGAGATTTGTGAGCACACAATTCAAGGGGGGGGGGTGTCTTGAAATCCACAGTATACACAGCCATCATTGCTCAGCTTTGCAGTAAGCCAATGTTGTTCAATTTGGCAACTTGAAGATATGTGGACTTCAACTCCCAGAATGGAGTTGAAGCTGGATGGGAAATTCTGGGAGTTGAAGTCTACGTATCTTCAAGTTGCCAAGATTGAAAAACACTGCATTAAGCCATAGTTAATGCTTCTTTAACTAGATTTTGGTGTGTTAGCTGAATCAAAGATCAAAGTGATGCATATATGTAAGTTTATCCTTAATGAGGAGCCCATGTTAATTTCCAGACAAGCTGATTCAGAACCTTGACTTACAACTGTAACTGACCCCCACACACAATTTCAATAGTAAGTTGTAACAGTCATATCATAAAGTGGGTCACCTTGTGACCACATCCAATTTTTGCCCTTTTTCATGGCAGTCGTAAAGCAAATGCCATGGTCATTAAGCGAACACGTTTGCTATTGGAAGGGTTTTTTTTGCCAGAAACTGGAAGTAAATACTGATTTTCAAGCAGAAACATCATAAATCACAGTTGTGTGACACAGGATACATAAATTGCCATAAATGCACGCGCCAAATGTCAGAACTTTGAATCTGAATTGTAGATCCCATTTTCAGGGTATGTTGTAACTTCAAACAGTCACTAAGCAACCAGAAATAAATTGAGGACTACCTGTTTTATGTTGTTCTAAGTCTTACGTTATTGGGGCAATTGATATTGTTTTTGTAATTATTCGCATTTCCCCAGAAAAAACAATGAAAATCCTGGCTTTGGGCAAACAGAAAACCCTCCTGTTGTGTACAGCGGAGACTACAGGACTCCAGGCAATCTGGAAAAATCAGAGGTACCAAGTTGCTTTTGGTAGGATTGCGTTGGTGGGTCCCCTCCCGGCAATACACACAACCTCTCTCACACAATCTCTCCTCTGCCTCTCTTTTGCTGCCTGGCCACAACTGCTGTAACTTGCTTCTGCCTCTAGGCTGATTCCATTCCCATCTTCTGGAAGGAGAGGACATACTCCTCTCAGCTCAGTATTTTAGAACAAGGCAAACCAGAAAGCTTCTTTAGGGAAGTAGGATGGATGCTTTCCCCTTTAGGGCTTTTCTGGGGCAGTACAGGCCATTGCCCTTAGACCTACCCATGGGAAGTGCCCTTCCAAAGGATGCTTTGTTTTGGATATGGTCAGAGAGGGGATACTTTTTCTTCCTAGTTTTTTTGCAATCATGTCAGAAGCACCAAGTTGCTTCCTGTGGAAAGGATTAGCTGGTGACATCACCACTGTCCTGGGGATGCCCAGTTTAGCTCTTTTCATGTCCCCAGCAGGAGCTAAACAAGAGCTTAACCCTGCCCCATGGCAGCTCTCGGGTCTCAAACGTGGTCTTGCTAAACTCCTGTCCAGCATTCCAACCACTCGAGCCACCGTGCTCCTTCATTCTTCCTGGTAGCAGGCCCAACAACGGTTTCCTTACTTGGGGTTTGCTGGCCTATTGATTTCATAGAAAAAAAGCAAGAGCAGACCCAAAATTATGACCTTGACCGGACAAGACACGAGAAGAAGCTCAGATGGCCGTTCCGCCCTACATCACTCTGTCACGGCCATGACCTGTTCCACAAAGATCCCCCCGTTTCAATCTCTCTCCCTGAATTAGCAATACTTCACGGCACCCCGAGCTCACTTCTTGGCAGGGTGGAGTTTGTCCAGGTTTCTCCCTTTGAGTCATTAGTGACTACTCTTCCTTTTCTAATAGTCTAAAGAGATCTGCTCCCTGGAAAGCCACTGACCTGGCCAAGTAAGTACGGACTTCCCTGTCCATGTGTAACATTGTCATCCTCTCATTGCCTCCTCCTCCTTTACCATAAATGAAGAATCCATGCATGTTTTTATGGGCTTTTATGTCCCTTCGTGGCAGGAATCTAAAATGTCTTGTCTGGGATAAGAAGCTAAGCAAGGTTGGGCTGGATTGTGAATTTGGAAGGGACATCTCCAGGGAATTCCAGGGATGTAGGCTTGATTGGAGAGTTGAAAAATACCTCAGAAGAAGACAAGAGACAAACCATTTCTGACCTGGTGACAACTGCATGGACACCCCCATGAAGTCACCAGGAGTCAAATTGGATGCAAAGGAGATGTTATCTTTTAAAAAGAACTTCAGGAGGCTGAGAACATACTGAAATATGTAACAAGCTCTTTTTTAAAATCCAGTTTAGAAACAAAGCCTAGAGAGAAATTAATAGAATATTCAGAGGAAGAATCACAACCTGTGGAAAAGAAACTGATTTTTTCCTTATCGTAATTCTTTTTTTTAAAAAAAAATCCTCATTTTTGCTCTTGGCATGCCCTCTCAAGACTCTGACTGAAGCAGATTAGACCTACTTCCATGAAAACTGGTCTATGGCTTTCATTGTGGGTGTTTAGAAAAAACAGGTTCTGCCACAGTAAGATTTTTTATTTATTTTTTTTTGCCACCAGAGGCCACATTTCTTTTTCACGTTATTATTTTTAGTTCAAAAAAATTGCCCGGCATATGGTAGTAACATCTCTGAAAAAGGCACAGCCAGATTTTTCTGCTCTGCTTTTTCACTTTTGAGAGGGAGATGTTTTTCAGAGGAAAATAGATGTGTTAAGTCTGTTAAACCATTAACCTAGCTATTTTGCTTGTCATATTGTTCTGCTGCACAAATAGGGTCTTTGCAATGAATAGCACTTCAATTGGATTTATTTTTTTTTTGCATGCATGCATTTTCCATGTCTGCAATTTGAAGGCAAATTCTATGTTGGCTAAGAGCATTTCCAACTTGAAAAATCACCCTTCTTGACATGGTTCATCTTGCATTAACAGTTATCCTATCTGTACACAGATCATAAGCAGTTCCAAAAGCAGCTATTGAATGTGTTGTGTGACAATATGTTTGCGTCAAATATTTTGTCTTGTGTCTGAATATCTGAAATATTCAGATATTTCTGAAAAAAACGGGCGATAGCTTTGTCAAGTTTCTGTAGTGTCTGTCGTCACCTTCCTGGTGAAATTATGTTGCATCTATTACTGGATCTTGATTAAATATTTGCATGTAAGTGGACGCTTGCCATTTGTGGTCTATTGTACATAGCACCCTGTCCTTTGTTTCTACCATCTCAGGTCTTGCAGTGATATGCAACTTGTCTCCCCACCTCAGATGTTGCTGAACTACACCTCCTAACATCCCTTAATATTATTCCTGATGGCCAGGACTACTGGGAGTGTCCTCAGCAATATCTGGAAGCCCACTTTTGATTCTACAGGAATAAACCAAATTATGTAACTCAAGAGAGTGAGTTGGCACAAGCAATAACCTGATCTTGTTTGTTTGCTCACCTCCTCTTCCAGTATGGGCGCTGTGACAAACGGCTGTTGAACAAGCGTGAGGACCTGGGGATTGATTATGCCAACATAGACTTCACCAAATTGTCCACCAAGGACAAGTACACCCTGACGGAGGAGTTGGCTGAATATGCTGAAATCCGAGTCAAGTGAGGCTTCTTCTCACCACGGCCTTTCTTCCCACTGGAACTATAGTAGTTGAATGAAACCCCAAGCCGTCACCATCATTGGGCTGGCCATCCATCATCTCTCAGGGGACTCCACACTATCCACTGTTTTTGATATTCTGATGTTCACACTCCAAAATACGGGGTGGATTTTCATTTCCTGGAGAGTACATACTGAAGATCACACTAACACGGATTAGGTTCCCCTTTTCTCTCTCACACACAAACCCCACAAGTAAACACTTGTCCTTTTGGCCAGCCAACAAGTTAGTTACAGAATGGTAAGAGGGCAGCTCTTTCTGCTTCTGCTGTGGTAAATTCCTAAATCTTGGGATACCTAGTCTAATTTGCTAGCAAACGATCAAAGTAGAACATAATTCCAGGTCATAATCATAAGGATCAAATTGACAAATCCAGAATAGCTGTGTTCTTAGGTATCCCTCCATCTGATGGGGTTCCATGAAAGAGGTTGGGTTTCTATGAGAAGTCAATGGATTGGTTTTCACCACAATACCCAGGAGCCTTGATCCTTCTTAGCAAGGCTGATGAACATAAGCAGTAGAGTTGGTTCTCTATCTGTCCAATATTCACTTCACATTCCAGATTCAAGCTGGAAAAAAATCAAATTCTAGCTCACACGACTCAATAACTCTACGCCTTTGTCTTTAACAAAATAAAAAAGAAAGCAGGGGATGGTTTAGGCGCATCATTTATTTCTACATGTATAAGACAGTGGACATTTACCACCCTTTTCTGACTCCAGCATCATAGATTTCAGGTTAAAAAGAAACAAAGTGATGAGATGACCGAAAACATCACCTAGTGAATTCTAGCATCTTCAGTGCACCAACTAGCTATGGTTGAAGAAATATAAAGCCTGCCCAGCTGCTGTCCTTTTGACATAGCAATGGTTGGGTGACTCTAGACGACGCTATGAATTACTAGCATGGAAATGACCTGTGATTCATTGTCAAGCCATTTTTACCAGATATAGGTAATGTAAAATTGGATCTAAGCATATCTGTTAAGTAGAGGACTAACTTCTGTTTCCTAGAATGTATGTTCTGTTTCATCAAGGGTTTCCTTCTGCACCCCATAATAGTCCCCAGTGATACCTTCCCATTGTTGTTAGCATGACTAATGAAAGTGCTGTGTGTTTTGCTGAGCAATTGGATATTGTATTCTGTAGCATCCACTCAGTTCTGTCTGCAGCTTTGCCTTTTGAGAAAAAGTGCCCTTTCCAGTAAGTAAATTTGTTGGGCAAAAGATCTTCTCTTTCCTCTGCTTGTTCAATCTCAGGAAAACAGAAGGCTGATCTCTGATGTTTTAAACCCAACAAGAATCCCATTGGTTTTGATGACACTGGAAGGTTATGGAAGAAATATCTTGGATCTTTCATTATTTGCTGAAGACCTATGATTATGTTGAAAACCTTGACTGTTCATCCTCATGGTCATATAGTAAAGCTTTCCAATCATAAAGCAATTTTACCTACACAAATTGTGGGCTTCGCTTCACTTGATGTGTTCAAGCTGGGGCAAGATAACCATTTTGGGAGGATTTAATTTAAAAACCTGCACTGAGTAAGAGGTTGAACTTGATGGTTTAAATGGCCTCTTCGTGATGTTATGACCACTGTTGATTGGATGTCCACTTGGGGTAAGGAGAAATGGAAAAGTGAAAAAGCTCTCTTGACACTTTCTCCAAAAACTACAATAAGAAAATAGGTTGATTTACAGCCACCCAAATGTTACGGGCACGAACATGTTAAGTTCTCCAAAGCTTTTAAGTCTGTGAACATTCAAAAGCTGCTCATTTTGGTGAGTCTTTATGATTTTTGGAGAAACAGAGACCATTATCAGCCAGAAGATGAAGTCAAAATATCTAGTAAGCATTATTCTTTTTAATTTCCCCATTCCTTTCTTTACATAGGTGGCTTAGCAACAATTGTCAGTGAAAAGGGGACAGAACAACTAGGATTTCAAGTATCTGAAGCTTTTCATCTTTTTAAAAATAATCTCTCAGGAAAAGTTTTTACTTCTTGGAAAGTCCCCAGGTCTATTGTTGCATTGAAGTAATGTTTACAGAATCAAATTCCACCTTTGGTTTGGTTTTTAAATCAAGGTTCCTCCCAAATCCCCATCTGTTCCAACACACACATATCCTGTGTTTTTGTACTGTACAGAAAAAGATACTGTATTTTGCTGATTAAGCAACGGTTGAATCATTGTTTTAAAAAGTTGTCAAAGTTGGTAATTCATGATACCCAGCTGGGAAGGAACCACCATCACTGACTTAATGAGATGGTGTTCCAATTCGTGTTTGTGAAGAAAAGCCAAAAAGCTGTAATTGTCAGCTGGCAAACTAATTCCAATCTCCTAACAAGAATAATACCTAACATTTCAGGCAAAAGCATGGTTCTATTTATTGAAAAAGCACATTTTTTTTAAAAAAAATCTTTCATTAGAAGTCGGGGTTTGTGGGGTAAAAAGTTGGAATCTAATAACATGACCTAAAGATCTGGCAGTTTTGTCAAGGATCAGTTCAGTTGACCTCAGTGAAAATTACACATTAGGTCAAGCATGAGGAAACCTGTAGCACTCCACATAGTTAAGACTATACCCATCAGCCCTAGTTGCGACAGCCGGTGGTCAGAAATGACGGAGAATCGATGTTCTATAATATTTTCGATAGTAATAAACTCCCCATCACTGTCCTTGTAGCTATACTTTGAATGCAGCTTGGGAGCAACAATTGAGAATAAGTCTCATTGAACAGAATGGTCCTTATTTCATACAGGATGGGATTTTATTGGTGAGGTCTTTACTAAGGGATCAGTTGTACTAGTGGTAGAAGTATATCTTGAAGACTAATAGAAGTAAAACACTCTAACAATCTTCCCATGAGTAAACAGAGCAGCCCCCCCAAAATACCTTAGGGTATGTGGTTGAAGCAACAACTGTTGAGCGGGCTGAGAAGCTTTTTCACTTCTGATCAAACAGGTTCCACAGAGTTTTGGACCTCTGCAAGCTGGTGAATTTGCTTCTCAAATTCAAGAGCAGGCTGAAGTATCTAAAAATGATCCCGTCTCGGTATTTTAAATCCTTTGTACCAGTCTAATTTTATCAAAGATTAAGGTTCCTTAAAGTAACAGTATTGGGGAAAAATACTTTCTCCCTCCGATTCCTGGGTTTAAACCCTGCATTCAGTCATGAAAATATGAAAATAGTCCTGTTGGATCAGGCTTAGGCCTCTCTAGCCAGCATTCAGTCTCACTCCATCATGTAGGAAACACATGGATAAGAGGTCAAGGTAGGCCTCCCACTGCTGCTCCTGGGCACCCAGTAGCATGTGGAGATAGATTGTCCCATGCCTGAAAGCAGCATCAAGGCCAAAGGCCATTGATCTAAGAATTAGTCTCACATCCTTTGGAAGCCTTACAAACTAGTGGCTAAGATCACATCTTCTGGCAGCATATTCCCAAGTTTTATAACATCTGTAGTTCTCTGATCAATGTTAGTTTGCTAGTAAGTGTCCTTTAGTAGCCTCTAGTTCTAGTGTTATAGATAAGGAGAAAAATCTCTCCTGTTCATCCTTTCTTCACCATGCATATAAACCACAATCATATTTCATAAGTATCTTTTCTCTAAGGCAGTGTTTCTCAACCTGGGCAATTCTAAGATGTGTGGACTTCAACTCCCAGAATTCCTCAGCCGGCATCCGGAATCCACACATGTTAAGAGTTGCTAAGGTTGAGGAAAAACTGCTCTAAATAGTTTCAACCATTTCATCCCATCCTCATCAGAAGTCTACATCTGATGGCCTTCTGCTTCTTAGGAGGCAGCCAAGCCTAGAGGACACCTGCATTTGTCCAACTTTTAGATCTTGTTTCTCCCAACTTCTGGAAATGTTGGATCAAATATGCTGAATTATAACAGCCATCATCCCCAACCACTAACAGTCTCTTCAAACAGGCTTGGAGATTGGGGAATTGTATTACATTGCTTCTGAAGAACAACAGGCTAGTAAGATGGTCATTTAGATTTTTTTTTAAAAAAATCTCTCTATCCGGGGCTTTCTTATCTTTGCCTTGCAAAAGGAAATTTTTCTGCACCAGGAAATGCTTTGGATTATAAGCTTTCAAAATATTTTGAAATTGAAATGAATCCTTTGGGTATCAGAAGGAGAAAGTTAATCTCTCATTAAAGCACTTCTGAAACAGGGTCTTTACACTGCTCCCAAATCAACTCAGATCTGATATTCTCATGCTGTTGCCTGCAGTCAGCAGCTGAGGTCTATCCCAGACATGCAATAAGTAAATAAATGAACAAAATAAATCGACCTTTCCTTTTGTGAGACCGAAGCCTTCCAGAACTTGCGGATGGTTTGCTTTCTTATTGGGAGAATGAGTGTCTCATTTCACCATCAGTTGATGTTTATAGTCTGAATGTTCATGGTCCTTAAAGAGGGATGGTGGCTTGCCAGTTATACAGATCCCTCTCATAGAAATCAGTCAGATTTTTTTTTCAAATGTCCAAAGTCAGCTGCTGATCTACTTTTAAAACACCGCCAGAATTGGTTGTAATTGTTGTGAATTTTTAAAGTCCTTAGTATCTCATCTCGGGAAATCCCTGTTGCTTTCCTTTTTACTGCAAGGGATAAGTAGATGTGCAAAATTCTAGGCTGTTCCCCACCCACTGACTCCTCCTAAATGGAGTATGGCTGTTTCCAATTTATTTTTCTTTTTTCTCATTTGTCAGATGCCTGCTAGTTTTTATTGCTCCATAAATTTTCCTTTCATCCTCTCTCACTCCTCAGCCTCTCCCCAGCAACTTCTATCTGTCCTGCAGCCTAGATTTTTTTTCCTCTTCTTTTTCAGCAGTATGCAATCATGACTATAGTTATTAGTGAGATGGATGGGAATGATTGATTGCAAAACTGTTTGTGTGCTATCCTTTCAGGATTATAAGTAGCAAGAGTCTTTAAAACTGATCTTTACTTTTTGCAAATGCTTTTTCCAAGGTGGATGGTGGTGGGAGGGAAGACATAAGGAGAGATATGGTTTTTATTGTTCCAAAATTGCAGTATCTTAAGATGGGGCACTTGTTGATTTTTTTCCCCTTTTCTTTCTTTCTTTCTTTCTTTCTTTCTTTCTTTCTTTCTTTCTTTCTTTCTTTCTTTCTTTCTTTCTTTCTTTCTTTTTCTTTCTTTCTCTTTCTTTATTTCTTTCCTTCCTTCCTCTTTCTTCATTTTTCTTTTCTTTCGTTCCTTCCTTCCTTTCTCTTCCCCTTCCTTCCTTCCTACTTTTGCCTTTTTTTCTTATTTTTTTGCCTGTAATCTGATTTTATGATGGGCAGATATTGCAAAGTTTGCAAGTTAATGTCAAACTATTTGTATGGATGTGGGAGAAAAAAATGTGGTATGGAATTGCCCTTATTTTCAAAATTGACATTTGTTTTTGAATGTCACGTTAAAATTCCTGATTCTGAAAACATATTACTTGTATATCTCGAATCCATTTCTTCTTTTTCTTCAAAGAGAAGCCATTGATACTAAGGCTGTGATTCAATATCCACTAAGCTCTCCAAGATTATTTTTGAGAAGACATGTAGAACAGTGTTTCTCAACCTTGGCAATTTTAAGATGGGTGAACTTCAACTCCCAGAATTCCCCAGCCAGTCATGAATCAGAAAAAGCTTATCAGCTTTCCAAATTCAGCTGAGTGGTATGGGGAAAGGATTGCATTTGAATGCACACTTAAATAAGAGGCAGCAAGGTAGGAAAGAAGATCTGGGCTGGACATGGCAGCTTTCAAAGAGTTTCTAACATCTCAAAATTGGGTCTGTGATTCCCGCCCACCCCCCACCCCCTGCCCACACTCTCTCCTGCACTTGTATCTGAATAGGTTCAACTTTAATATATATTCCAAATAAATTATTACATTATGTCCTTAGCTTTGGAACTTGCAAGCTTTATTGCATTTCAAATGTATGCATTTACAAAGATTTTTCAGCTTCAATGCATAAATGTTGTGGTTGTTTCATGTCATGTATGTTGTCCCTCCTTTTGTTGACAAAAACAGCAAGGGGAGGGGTGTCCGTAGCAGATTGTACTGTAATTTATTTCTGTGATAGGCACTTAATAGGGCTTCCTTAATTAGCAGGTCTGACTGTAAATAGACATCTGACAGAGCATTTTCAACCCACATACAATTTGCTTTTGAATTATTTATTTTAGCATCTTTTCTCATGTACCTTACATGGAAAGGAGCAAGTAAACATATTTCTAGGTGTGAATGTGTTTCAGGCAGAATTAAATCTCTGCAGTGGTGTCTGGATAAGCAGACAAAGAATCTGAAGATGAACTCACCTGTCCAATGTGCAGTATTAATTTAGGAAAATGCTGGGTTTTGTATGCCTGTAGTCCCACAATACAGCAAATGTTTAATTACTTTAATCCCTCTGACTTTGTATCCTGAAAGAAATAAAAGGTCTTTTACAAATCCATATACTAGCCCATCTCCTTGAATAGCATCTTCAGATACAATAATCAAATCATCTCTCTCCAACTAGAGACAACCAGTGGCAAAGCTGGTTTCAGAGCAGTAATTGTTTCCTCTCCTAAACAAACCCTTTATTATTTTCTTTCCCTGCATCTTAGTATTATTGAGGTTATTTTAGAACTGATTTGTGCCCAAATCCCCTCCAACACACTTCGCTTTTCAATCCTAATGATAATAAATATTTTCTTCATTTAAAAAAAAAAACAGTTCTTATGTGGATGAATATATGTTTCACCAGAAAGAGAATTGCTTTTCAAACCAATGGATAGAAAGCTAAGGTTTGTTCATCATACTGCCATGGTTTGTTTTTTTTTACCATAAACATATGTCTTACAGAATAAGAAAGACATTGGGCTTTTCATATTTTTTAAGACTCTGGTGTCTCTTTACTTTTTTTCTAATTGACTGTAAATCACCCTTCTTGTGCTGGTTTTGGCCATAATAAAAATTTTATTTGATTTGGCAGATGGTTTGTTTGAAACTTGGCCTTGGGAAAAGGGCATTCTGTTTTTTGGAATCTTCATTTAAAATAAGAGGGATGATTCTAGAAAACAAAAAACATACTTTGCATTCCAAAGGCTGTGGGCATCACTCTCTACCCTGAAAAGAACCAAAGACACAGAATTTAACAAAGATTTCTTTCATCGGGGAGAAGGATATGTGGCATTTTGTAAGATTTGCATTCATTCATAGGTGTTTGGTTGAGTATAACTGGAGTCTTAAGTACCCTAATAAATGAAAAAAAACTCCACTGTTCCCACATGAAATCTAATAGCAGCAAAGGCAAACAGTACAGAAAAATCTATCTCCGTTTTTCCACTGAATGGTCGTTTGGGTTTTTGCAATCCAGATATGAAAGCCCTCACCCCACTTCAAGGAGACAGCCACCTTAAGATATTTTCTGAGCCTGAACTCACCTATTTCTGTAATTGTTGAGTTACCATAGCAAGGAGGACATGGTTACATTTCACAAGCTGTTCAGTTTCAAGAACATTTTTGAACAATTGCTGCCCCAGATACCTGCAGTCCTGTTTCTATCAGCATAGAGCAGGGGTAGGAAACCTTGGCTCTTTTATGACTCGTGGACTTCAACTCCCAGAGGAGTTGGCTGGCTCGGGAATTCTGGGAGTTGAAGTCCACGAGTCTTAAAAGAGCCAAGGTTGCCTATCCCTGGCATAGAGGAACACAGAGATGACCACTTGGGCTCCATCTAGGAAAATGAGATAGCGGGGAGGGGGGGGGGAATTAAAGCTGATGTTTGGTATAAGAAGGAAGAAAGGACAAACTTTGTCAGGCTTTAAAGATTCTGTTTTTATAGCCCAGTAGGCAACCCATGACCCATGGTCATCTTTTCAGAGATATTTTTCTACACACCATGCCTTCCTCACACTTTTGCACACCCAATTTTTCACCTCCCCCCCCCTCTGGACCATATAATCTCTTCTGCAAGCTTCTTAATGGTTGGCTCATTTCTTCCACAAGGTCATCTCCATCAATTGGGAACAATTCAGGTTCTGCTTTGTCCCACTGAATGAGAAAGGCTACCATTCTGGACTGGCTCTAGAAGAAAGACTTGGTGACAAAGATTTGTAATGGGCATATTTATTATACAGCTGAAATGCTATTTCTGTTCCTGACTAGAGATAATAACTAGAGCAGTGGTTCTCAACCTGTGGGTCGGGACCCCATTTGGGGTCGATCGACCATTTCATGGGGGTCGCCAAGCAAGGTTGTCCGCCATTTTTCCCCCCTTTTCCGGCAGGTGCCTTACCTCCCTTGGGCTGGACCAGCTGGTGGTCGGCCTGCTCCATCTCTGCCGCTTGCCAGCTACGCCTCGGCCAGCGCAGGGGGCGGAACCACGCATGCGCGGCGCTCCCAGGCAGGGAAAGTCCTCGACTTACGACCGGTTGGGTAGTCCTTGACTTACGACCGGTTTAGTCCTCGACTTACGACCGGTTGGGGTTGCGGCATTAAAAAGGTTGAGAACCACTGAACTAGAGAATGAGAGAAGATTACAATACAGGCCAGCATCCCTTGATTTAAAGAAATTGGTTTGGTTTTTTTTAAAAAAAAAATAATTTAATTCGTTTAGCAGCGCTCAAGTTACATAAGAAACACTAACAACCTACCTGGCCCATTGCAGTTGGGCAACTAATGTTAACAAACCAATATATAAATAAATCCAAACAAACAGATAATAACCTATTTCTAATAGGCAATAAATCTGTCTAAATTTACCATAAATAAATATACCGCATGTTGAATGACGTATCACGGTTAGCAACCTAAGAGGAGCGTTCGTATAGCATGCTAAAAGACACGCAAGTAATGCTACACTTAATGGGTGTGCCTGGTTTGCACACTTCAGGGACATCACGGCTTAGCGTTATTATTTTTTAAACCATGGTTTCTTTTTACTTCACAAAGCCGCCCTTAAACACGCCCCTACACTTTGCTCCGTTTACTGCAACCAGAAACAACCCAATTGCAAGAGTCCGACGTCTCCGCCCTCCTGTACTTTACAAGAGATTTCCCTCAGATGCTCTTGGACCACAACTCCCATCGCCCCCCGCGGAAATAGCCAGGGCTCGTGGTAGCTGTAGTCCATCCCCTCTTGGGTCTTCAGCCTAGCTGCGGGCAGGGATAGGCAACCTTGGCTCTTTTATGACTCGTGGACTTCAACTCCCAGAATTCCTGAGTCAGCATGGCTCAGCATGGAAACCTCTCCCTTTCCCCTCAGCGTGGCTGGCTCAGGAATTCTGGGAGTTGAAGTCCACGAGTCATAAAAGAGCCGAGGTTGCCTATCCCTGGCCTAGCGGGTAGCCACAAACTACACTTCCCATACGGCATCGCGAAGGGCGGCGCTCGCCCAGTAGAAAATTTCTCAGAAAAACCGCGCGCGGGCGAACCACATTTCCCAGCGTGCTCTGCGGGGGGGGCGGAGTCTGTCTCGAACGGCGCCGGAGTTTGAGACGGACGTGGGCGATGGCGACCGGTAAAAGTGTCGCGGGGCGGGGGGCGGCGTGGACAGGGGCATCGCTGGCCGAGGACCTCAGGCGCTGGGCGGCGGAAGAGATGAAGCTTCCTCCGGGCAAAGTTCCCTCCCAGAAGGCCGCACGCAGGTGGGTGAACAGGGGTGAAAAGGGGCGAGAGTATTTCTGAGCATCTGCAAAGTGCTCTCCCAGGTGAGCACTGCAGATTGGACTGGAGGGGGTGGATCGCTCCTCTCCTACCCTGGGTCCCCTTGCATCTTAATAATAAATTTAATTGGCCCTCAACCGCAGATGAAGAATGAATTGGTTATGTATAGGCAGCATATAGAATAGAATAGAATAGAATAGAATAGAATAGAATAGAATAATAGACGACGACTAGAGAATAGAATAGAATAGAATAGAATAGATTATAGAATAGAATAGAATAGAATAGATCAGGGGTAGTCAACCTTGGCTCTTTTATGACTCGTGGACTTCAATTCCCAGAATTCCTGAGCCAGCTTAGCTGGCTCAGGAATTCTGGGAGTTGAAGTCCACGAGTCATAAAAGAGCCAAGGTTGACTACCCCTGGAATAGATTATAGAATAGAATATCTTTATTGTCATTGTGTATCTCACAGCGAAATTAAGTGCTGTCCACAGTGCACACTGCAGACAAGTAAAATCTGCAAGTAAAAACATACATTATATACATTTTCATATTCTATTCACCAGTGTGCTGCCCCTAATATTGCACTTCAATGTTACACTATACAGTAGTATTTAATATGGCTACAGCTCTGGAATCAAAACTATTTTTCACTCTATTTATCTTTGTTTTCATTATCCTGTACCTTGTGCCAGATGGTAATAGTTCAAAAAAAAGGAATGTTTTAGGATAGGATTGTAGGTTCTAATAATTTGGACTTCCTATCTGGAAATATTTTGACAAATATGTGAAATTGTATGATATAATTACCAACATCATGGATTTTTACTTCTTCCTCTCTCTCATTCTTCACCCTCAGAATGTGCTCAGGTCAGTGTGCTGACATCTGGAAGTACATCATCCGCCACGTTCATCATCAGAGGTAGGAATACCAAGATGGAGATCAGATAGTCAGAATTTTCCTTGGGGCTTCTTCTACCTTTGTTTGGTCTGTGTCCTTTAAAGGGTTTAGAATTCTAGATTTGAAGTCCAGAACTGTGCAAAGGATTTGGATTACAGATCAAGGAGTAGAGGAATTTCTTCCAGCAGTACATGGCTATAGATTTTTGTTTGGCATCTTATCTGGCATTCATTGCCAACAGTCTCGAAAGAAAATGGGCAGCTTTTAAAAAGAGGTTCTATTCTCTGAGTTAAGAAAATAGAAATTCTGTATTTGTACAATACTCAATACCCAAATGAAATGGCTTAAATAACGGCCTGGTTCATGTAACATTGTAAGATTGTGACTGGGTTTCCTTTAAGTAGATGAACCACAAATTGAGTATTAGCATAGCCTAGCTGGCGATGTAAACCCAGCCACAGTGTTTTTTTCCCCCTTTGTTTTACAAGTATATAGATAGCACTCCAGCACAACATTCTTTGCAATATTTTAAAGCCGGGCTTACTTCTGTTATTTTGACCCACATTATTCTGCACCTTAAGCACATTTTTCAGAGTGAATCCTGTGCCCTGTTAAACACTTTTATCTTGCTTATATTGCAGGACTGTAAAGAAGATCCGTGGGAACATACTGTGGTATCCTTTTCTTAACATTTTTTTCTGGATAGAGTCCAGTTTTCTTCTTTCTTTCCCATAATGGGCTTGAGAGATTAAACCCTGAAACCCTCAACTATCGTGAATACTTTTCACCCAATACTTCCTATAGGTTGGAGCAAAACAATGAAAACTGTTGCAATAATAATATGGTCTTAAAAACACCTCGGTTGTTTAAATCTGCTGCTAATGGTGGAAAGAGAAAGAGATTTAAAAGGCTACCTCTAATCACACAGTTTTGCTGAAACACTGACTAACCCAGTGCTTCTCAGTCTTGCCAACTTGAAGACGTTGGCAACATTTGAACTCCCAGAATTCCTCAGCCAGCTGTGCAAAAGTCCACACGTTTTCAGGTTGCCAAGCTTGGGAATCACCCAAGGGCTCCCCCTTCATAAGATGCAAGTCCTCCCTTGCTTGCTAAAATAACACCTAATAAAGCTGTTTCTTGTCCTGTGGTCGAACGGGGATTGTGATCTTGGAATCTCTTGAACTGCTGGGGGGAGCCTAGGATTTTGTTTCGTATACATTCTAGGGCAAAGGGGCAAAATTGGTGCAGAGTAAGCGATTGAAATATGAGAGCGTTGTTCAATATTCTGCACAGTTTAATACTTGCAGATGCAACAATGCATTAGGTTTATTCAGAAAAAACATTGGCAATCAAAAGTTGCAAAGGGTGTAGGGAATGGCTTTGGAAAAACAGGAAGGCACTAATCAGAGAAGAGCTTGAGCCAGGCCAAGAAAATAACTTGAAAAAACATTCAGAGAACCCTTCCCTATTTCACATAAAGATAAAGTGAGGGATGGGGGTTGGACATTCAGACTTACCAGATTCTTTTACTAGATCCGCCCCAGTAAGGATAGTCCTAACCAATATGGCATTGGTCTGCGTTTATTGAGCTGACAAGTGTGCACCAAGGGGAATGTTGCCATGTTTCAAAGATGTCAACCATAATACAGAGTCTGTCTGCCACATAGTTTTCTCCCCTCTGACCAGCTGCTCCCTTTCAAAAGGAAGATGTGCTGGTTTTTACAACCTTACACAAGGCCTTGCCCAAAGGAATTCCAAACCAGTTAAAGATTTGCATCCTTGATCCTATTTTTTGTTATCTAGGTATCAGCAGATGGAAAAAAGTGAGGTGAGTGAGAACAACATGAAGCAAAACATCTACTTTGCCTCCAAAGGTTTGGGCCTGTAGGTGGGGGAGTGTGGCTCGCCTAATGTTAAGACTACTATGTCTTCCATCAACCTTGACCTGGTGCCCATTGGGATCCAACAATAGCAGGAAGATCATGGGCATGGCTTCCACCACTTGGAAAGTTCCATGCTTGAAACTGTTGGCAGTTAATGTAAAGAGGTGTGAATGACCTGGGCGGTCTTCTACGACAAGTTCTGCAAGGACTTTTCTGGGCCTCCAAAGAGAACTACGGCCATCATAGCAAGGATGAGCTTCCAGCTGTGGACCTTTTAAAGAAGGAGCGGGAGGGATCATTCTGTGACTCTGCTCAAGTAGGAAGCAAGGACTAAAAGATGGAGAGGTGGCCTTCTTCGTAATGTTACAGATTGATCTTTCTTCCCAGGGCAAGCCCAGTGACTCTGAATCAGATAAAGAACGCCGCAAGCATCTAACTCAGGCCATTTCTCGCTTGAAGGAAGAAATACAGCAGATGGACCTTCAGATAGAATTGGGGCAGCGTGAGCTTGTAACCAGTGGTGAGTTGAAAGCAAACAAAACATTTTCATTCCGCTGTGAACTCCTCAGAGGACTGTTGGGCTGTGTTTATAAGCCACCTTGGCTGAATCACAGCATCCAAATACATTAAAACAGAACAAGTGAGCCTCTGTTGTAGGTTCAGCTGTTCACATGTTACATACCCTGATTTGCAACTATTGTTCTCCTTGGCATCTAGAGGTCACCCTGGAAACGACTCAGGAAAAGATCCGGGATGCCAAGCAACGCAGTTTGCTCCTAAAGGCCTACTCCACACGGGTCACAGCAGAACGCCAACAATTGAACAAGAAAGCTGCACAAGTCAAGGGGCGTTTGGAGCAGTTGGAAGAAAAGTATGGGCTCTGTTTCTAGGTCCCTTTATCTCCTTGGCAAGAGGGGATCTGGTAGCCTCCTGGTTGGTGGAGCTTTAGTGTGATGGAGGAAGAAAGGGCGATTATTAAACTATGGCTTGATTAACCATGGATTAGTGAGTAGACACAATATGCTGGATTCAAGCGATATGCTAAGGCAGCCTTCCCTAGGTCAGTGGTGGCGAACCTATGGCACGCATGCCAGAGGCGGCACTCAGAGCCCTCTCTGCTGGCACGCGCACCGCCACCGCCAGCAGCAGGTCCATCAGGCCGACACCACCGCCATCCGGAGCAGGAGCCCCGCCCAGCACAAAGGAGGCGAAGCGGCCGACTAGCAAGCTCGAGTAGAGGTGGTAGAGCAGAGGTCACCAACCATTGTCGATTGGTGGACTGGAAGAAAAGGGAGGGGAAAGCATTTTACATGCGTGCATGCGCGCACGGGGCAGCGAGCACGCACGTGCTGCAAATGGGGCGGGGCTAGTGCCTGCGTGATACTAGTCCTGCCCCATTCTTGCAAGGTGCAGCACCTTGTATCTGCACCCTGTGGTGTGGCGGCGGCCGTTTTTGCGCCTTGCAGCATGGTGGCCCATTTTTGCACCCCCGGTTTTTGCGTGCCAGAGGCGGCACTCAGAGGCGCCTCCCTGCCCCCCCCCGAGGGCACCACAATGCTGATGGGCCCCTGGCACTTTGCGATAGTTAAGTGGGTTTGGGGTTGCGGTTTGGGCACTCGGTCTGTAAAAGGTTCGCCATCCCTGCCCTAGGTGGTCATTTCCAGAAGTGTGGAATCCTAGCATGATTAAGGAATTATGGGCGTAGAAGTCCATGTTTCTGGAATTTGCTAAACCAGTGCCCAACCAGCTACTTTATGAATTAGCACAATGTGTGTGAACCAAGCCGATCTCTTTTCAGCCAGCTGGCCTGGAGAAGAACATGGGTGCCCTTCAAGTGTGGAAAGCAGATGTCCAGCTAAAATCTCTCTTGTGGTTTTCTTTCAGGAAAGCCAAGATGGCCGTGTGTTTTGGTGGCAAACACCCAGAGTCTCGGTTCCCCATCTCGGAGTCTGAAGTCCTGGTAAGGCCTGATTACTCCTTTACAGAAAAAAGAGAGAGAGAGAGAGAGGCTTTAAGTTGTATAGTTTGGGGAAGAAGTTCATTGATCGTTCAAAATTACCACAGCACTGCATTAATGGTACTTGTGTCCAGTTAGGGCCATTGAAGCACCCCTGCACCAGTATTTATAACTACAGGGTATGCTTCAACTGCCCCCCCTCCCCAATCTCTGCCTTTTTTGGACACCCTGCACTGCACTCTCTCTGCTGCTTGCACCTGATCTTTGCTATCTTCCTCTGCGGGCTGCGCTCAGCCTGGCCCTTCACAAGGCCTCGCATAGGTTCAGGAGGAAGGCCTGGCACAGCCAGCAGGTGCCTCGCAGAGGGCCAGGCCAGGCACACCTCACAGCAGCAGGAGGAAGAAGATGGCAGAGGTCAGCTGGGGGCAGCTAAATGCAGGGTGGCCAAAACGGCAGAGATAGGCAGATGGGCAGAGTGGAGGTAAGCGAAGCAGGGCGGGAGAACCATGACGTCCTGGCCCCACAGCCAAAACTACCAGAACTGCTGTCACTAAGCAGCATAATCACATGATGTTTTGCCTAACAACTGTGTCATTTAGTGACAGAAATTCCATTCTCAATTAAGGTCATTGAGCAAGGACTACCTATACTTGGTTTTTAAGAGGCACTTCAGAGATTGCATTCCAGGAAGAGAGAAAAAAGCTAATATTTTAATTAACTTGGATTGATTAAAATGTGTTTGTTAAGATGATACACCCCACTGTTCATAATATCATCTCTCTCCTGTCATATTTTAGCGTTCTATGTACTTGTAATAATATACTTTAATGGAAGAGAATCTCTGTAGCTCAAGAGGTGAACTGTGAAGTCCTTGGTGCTCTCTGAGCTGGGTTGTTTGCCTGCAGATGTTTCATTACATCATGAGGCATTGATGATATTATCTAACGTGGTAATGAAATGTCTGCAAGCCTCGTATCACATTCTGATTCAATACTGATTTTAGCCAATTTTTTTTGTCTTGTGTTTACTTTTCTTAGTTATCCTATCGTTGTCAATATAGTTTTGGATGTTTTGAATATTTGAATACCAGTTCTCTTGCACTGGTTAGCAACCGCAATAAAGTAAAGTATAAAAGAAGGGAAAAGTGAAAGATACGGATTGTATAAAAGGTTCAGCCCAGGTTTTATGCCTTTTTTCCCCTAGCGGGATGTCCAGGAAGGCTGCCAGCTGCGTTTCCAATTCCTGAAGACCCTTTTTGAAGACAGCATCTCTGGGCGCACTCCGTAAGGGTCCTTCCTCTTTCTGCAATTTGCCCCTTTTGCTTGGGAAACAAGACAGGTCTAATGTTGTGTGAAAAATACCCACACACTAACTTTCTCTTTAAAGTTCTGATGTGTTTCTTTGGTTCTTCCTGGCAGAGGGGCGAACGAGAAAGAGATGAATACTACTTACCAATATTGGCTGAGCATCGTGGAGGTAAGGCAGAATAGCCTACTGGAGCAAGGGTGGGGAAGCTGATGCTTTACAGACATTGTTCCCATTGTTCCCTCTGGTTGGGGCTGCTGGGAGCTGTAGTTCAACCAGATAAAGAGAACCTAAAGCAGTGCAGTACAGCGTTGGTAAACAATTTTTTGGGGCCTTGGAGATGCTCTTTGCGCCTTCCTTAAGAACAGTAGAATGCTTAGCCTGACAATATCAAGGCTGCTTGATACAGCGGGAACATTTAGATCTGTGCTTCTCAGAGTTGGCAACTTGAAAATGGGTGGACTTCAACTCCCAGAATTCAGGCTGGCGGAGGAATTCTGGGAGTTGGAAACATTCCGAGTAACAAATACAAGATTAAAAAGCAACACAAGAAGAATACGTAATGATAAGCCACAATGGTATAATAATAGCCATAAATCTCTGCAGGGAGCAAGGTGATTATTTTATCCTCCAGACCAAAGAATCCAAATTTTTAGCCCAGTCCACTCTGGGGTTTGCAGATGAGGCAGGGGTTGAATTTGATCTGTTGGTAACCCATACTTGTAAGGTTTGCTATACAAGACATCCCCAACCCCCAGGCTGCAGCCCACTACCGGGCTGTGGCCTGTTCAGAACCAGGTCATGTGAGTAGTGGGCCAGCAAATGCAGGTGTGCCAAGCCGCCACTTGTATGGGCCAGTTCCCTTCCCCCCACCCCGGGCTGCCAAGCCGCAAAGTTTGGGGACTGCTGTGCTATACCATTCAGGTCTAGCTGTTCCCTTGATGTGTCAGTATGAAAGGATGATTATGCTCACATGCTCTTATCCTGCCAAGGATTTTTTATGTGCTGGTTACTCATCCTGGCTGCTAAAAACTTCTTCTCCACCTTACCCTCTGCTTAGTTAAGTTTTTCTTTTCCCATTCATTTTAGGAGGCTGGTGGGTTTTTGTTTTTTTTCCTCCCCACGTTTTAGCCATTCGTTCACTATACAGTACTTCTATAAGTCTTTGTACTCTAATGCTTTGCAACGTACCAGGTTTCTAGATGTTTAATGTATAAAGCTCCCCCCTGGACATTGGATCATAGCAGCGTCTTACTTCGCATTCCGTTTGTTTTATTCCAATGGAAATGGCGTCAAATGGCTTCTCCCTGCTGAGTCAGGGATGAAGCGATTGCCAGTCGAATTGGACAATTGTCACTCTGGATTGGCTTCTGTATCCCATTCTTGTATCTCCAAAATATCTTGGAAATTGGGAGAGAGGGGCATTGGGGTTTGGGAAAAGACTGGATGATGCTGTGACCCAGTCTGGAAGAATTTCAATATAAGAATCGTTCAAGCTTCTAAAGAACAGCGCTGAACTCGACAGATAGGGCATATTACTAGCTGTAGCAATAGAGGCTTGGCATACAGGTTGGATCAAGGACAATCTCAGGTATTGTTTTGCATCTTCCTACAGAAAGTGATCGGTACCCATCCTGCTGCCCATGTCCTTTCAGCTCTGGAGCACTTGGCCCTTCAGAACACAATGAAGCTGCAGGAGTTGACGGACAAGATCAACATCCCCCAAGATGTGGCTGCCCTCAAGTAGGTCCTATCTTTTGGCTAAGAAGGACTTGATGATGGTCCTTCCCAGGTAAAATTGAAGGCACCTCCAGAGCTAGCAACAACATTCAGCATCCTCACGAAATTGCCAGGATCGTAGCCCTTCTGAGTGCATAATTAACACTTTCTACTTTCTGCTAGTTAAATACATGCCGGTTGACTTAGGACCAGTCAGATTTCCCAGAATGCATTGGAACTCTCCCAAAGCTCTAGGGAATTGTGGGAAGCATCTATATGTCACCAAACCAGCCTCCGCTCCTAAAAAGCATTGCTGCTAGGTAAACCTTGCCCAAAAGAAAGTATATGGCAAAGCAGTGTTTTTTTTAAAAAATTGCTTTTCGGACCCCTCCCATTTAAATAAATTGTGGAAGACCCCCTCCCCCCAAAGAGCTTTCGCTTGTATAGGTTACATTTATTGATATTTACCATATTAAAAATGAAAACTGGCACATTTGTAGAATATATATTTCCAGATATAGAAAAGTAGAAATAACAGTATTAAACCCGCTAGATAAAAAATACATTTTTAATGAAAAAACCCTATATTTTTAAAACAAATGAATATAATAAGAAGAGTGATACTGTTTTAAATTTCTGCAAATAATTTCAATATCCGGCAAATAATTTTGATTTCACAGGCCCCTGAGAGGGTCTTGGGGGAACCCCCCGGGGTTCCCCAGGCCACGCTTGGAGAAATACTGTGATAGAGGATAAGGCAGTGGTGGCGAACCTATGGCACGGGTGCCAGAGGCGGTACTCAGAGCCCTGTCTGTGGGCACGCGCACCGTCGCCCCAGTCCTAGGCCTTCAGCTGGGTTTTATAAAACCTTTTCGCTTTAGGCCTCTGCCGCCGTGTACAAAAAAAAATGATTCAATCAGTCAATTTCAACTTCTCACGGGGAAAAAAAAGATCTCGCAAAGTTGGAATTGATTGATTGAACTTTTTAGTCCCACTCATTCTGCCATTACCACCGCAGCCACGCCCACCCAATGGGCCACACCCACCCAATGGGCCACACCCACCCGGCACCCGATGATGCATAAGTGGGTTTTGGGTTGCAGTTTGGGCACTCGGTCTCTAAAAGGTTCGCCATCACTGGGATAAGGATTGAGATCGGGAAGACTTGGATTTGAGTCCTAACCTTACTAGATATATGGGCCAGGCACATACATCTCTAGTTACCTCTTGTGAGTGGGTGGAAGCCCAGAGTTGCTGCAACAGTGAGATGGGTGGCCCATGTATGTCATAAATAAATAAAAAATTGGTTCTGGATTTTCCAGCAGCACGTAAAACCTGTAAGCCCCGTTCTGTCCTCTTCCTAGGTTCCATTATGACAGCACACACCTGCAAGATGTCTCGGATTCAGTGGACGAGCTGCCTTCCGTCCGGGTTCTTATTCAGGTGAAATAAATTGGATCCCAGAAGAGACTTTCCCAACTTCCATTTCGCAATTAGAACCATCTGTTTCACGATCAGAGCAGCTCCCGAGAACTTAACAAACGGCCTGTTTCTGGATGGAACATTCTGACTGGGGGTGGCGGTGGTGGTGGTTGATAGATAGAATTCGCCTGGTGGATTTCCTGTGCACTGTATAAGAAAAAATACCTTTTTTCTTGGGCTCTTTTCTTTGCCTGGGACAGGAGGGCTGGAGCAAATGCGAGATGCTCTGCATGCAGCAGATTCCCCTACACGCTGTGGAGAAAGACCTGCTGGCACGCCTTGAAGCCCTCGTGAAGGAGATGCACAGTCTCCTGTCTGATGGATCGGAGCGCTCCATCCTGGCCAGGTAAAGAGTCTTTCCAGATGTGCTTCAGACGGGATGATGACTGGGTAAGGGTAGTTTTGGGGTGGCTGTCCAGGCCCACAGGGAACCCTCAACCTATTCGTTTAGCAACCCTTTGAAGTTACAACAGCAGTCCTCACACTTACGACCATTGCAACATCCCCATGTTCACAAGTTGGGCTCTTGGGAACTGGCATGTATTTACCACTGTTGCAGCATCCTAGGCTCAACCGATTGCCCTTTGTGGCCATCCCAGTCTGCTTCCAACAAGTAAAATCAACGGGGGAAGGCAGATTGGCTTAATTAAGGCCCTCAATTCGAAATTGGATTTGCTTGATCGTTAAGTGTGATTCACTTAACGATTGCAGTGGTTTGCTTAACAACCAGGGCGAAAAAAGATCATAAAAATCGGGCGACCTTGCTTAGCAACGGAAAATCCAGTCCCAAATGTGGCCGTAAGTCAAGGATCACCTGTACTTAATTCCCAAATGTTTACTGAAACAACCAGATCTGTAAGTTAGGCCAGCGGTCCCCAACCTTTCCAGCTTGCCGGCCTGGCTGGGCGTGGGGGAGGAAGGCATTGGAGTGGCAGGCATGCACGTGTGCGCACAGCTCCATTAGTGCGAGGGCAGTGTGCATGCATCCACTCGCATGAATGGAGCTTTGCGCACGAGCGAAGGGTGCTTATGATCACACGTAGAGGTCCACTCGTGTGAGCGGCAGGCGCTTGAGCTAAGATAGGGGTAGGCCACCTTGGCTCTTATATGACTCGTGGACCAACTCCCAGAATTCCTGAGCCAGCATGGCTCAGCATGGAAACCTCTCCCTTTCCCCTCAGCACGGCTGGCTCAGGAATTCTGGGAGTTGAAGTCCACGAGTCATAAAAGAGCCAAGGTTGCTGACCCCTGAGCTAGGATGTCAAGCTCCACTCGCACGAGCAGAGGGCACTTGTGAATAGAGCTTCACGCGTGAGTGGAAGTACCCTCCACTCATACAAGCGGAGTTTTGCACATGCACATTTGCCCATTTCTCCCCCGGCCCAGTTTCAAACAGGCTGCGGCCCAGTGGTTTCGAACCGGTAGTTTCAAAACTCCGCAACCTCGGGGACCCCCGAGTTAGGCTGACTCAGTCCCTCCCTCTCGCAATCCAGAGCGGCCTTTGAGATGGAGCTCCGTGCGGTGAGGCTGCGAGGATACAGGGATGGGCTGCTGCTGGGCTGTCAGGAACTGGAAGAAGCGGTGAAGGCCCGGTACGCAGAACTGCAGAGCTTGCAGGCGAAACGCCAGCGCATTTTGGACTTCCGCCATTTGGTGGTAGGTATGCAGAAGGAGGAGAAAGGATTGGGAGGAAAGAGGGCAGGCTTTTAGTTCAGGAAACTGGTAGGCACAGCCCAAGGTCAGCAGCAGTTGTTTTATTTCGTGGTTTTCTATCCTTTTGTCCCGGGCAAACGTTTATTTTTTTTTTTATTTTTTTTTTTTAAGGAAAAAAAATGACATTTTTAACCCTGAAAACAATTTTTTTTTCAAACATTTTAAGTAGGTGGACTCTTGTAAAAATTAACACCTTGCAAGTTTTGGCTTTGTTTTGAAAACAATTTTAACTTTTAAGAATGCTTGTGTAATTGAAAATACTTTGGAAAAGATAAAAAGTCCTTCAAGTCCAACTCCTGGTATTGAGGGAAGGGAGAATGTGATAGTTTGTTGAGGGACTTTCATCCTGTGGGTCTACTTCTCTGCTTCCCTCCCACAGAATGAGAAACAGCAACATGTTCGGGCCCTTATCAAAGGCACTTCATATATCAAATCCCAGCTTCGCAAGGACCAGGCTGAGGTGAGATTGCCATTCAGCCCATCTGCCAGAGGCCTTTGCTCATCGCCTGTTTGACTCCTTTAAGATTCGAGATGTTAAGATTTCAAACCTTCAGCATACAGATTACACCAGGGTTTCCTAGCCTGGGCAACTTTAAGTCCTAGCCTGGACTTCAACTCCCAGAATTCACAGCTGGCTGGAGAATTCTGGGAGTTGAAGTCCACGCATCTTAAAGTTGCCAAGGTCGGGAAACCCTGGATTCTGTTCTGAAGCCACCGCGCTTTTTAGAATCCGTGGGATTACTGACAAGCTGCTTCCCTGAAAATTATTTCTGCGCTTATTCGGAACCCAGTTGACTTACAGCTGTGCTTCTCCTTCAGATCCAGGATTTCATACAGAAAAAACTGCTCCCTCAGGCCCAACGGGTGCAGCTGGAGACCCAGCAGCTTCACGACAGGATAGGCCGTGAGGTCCAGCATTTCAAAACCATTGCCTTGCCTTGTCTGCCGACTCGCCAGATAGCTGGGTGAGTCATCTCCTGGCGTCTCCATGTGGCTGGGTGTAACTCTGCTGGGCGGGCACGGGGTGGGGGGAAATGTTTTGAGTCCTTTTCCAGAGACTTTCCTTTTTTTCCAAAGCTCGAAAGAACCCTATGTTACTACCCTTTTTTTTTTTCCTTTGAGAAATAAATCAGCTGGGAGAAATGACTTGGATGGCTTGCCATTTGGTGAGGGAGGCTGAAAAGCAGGTGGTCTGCCAGTGAAAGCAGTAAAATAATCCCGTTTCTCTTCTCCTGAGGGTCATTTCCTACAAATGGGGTTTACCGAACGTAATTTTTACCTTTCTTGGCACTTGTCTTTCCTTGATGTAAAATTCAGGAGTACTTTTGGCCCCGGATTTTTTGTATATAAAGAAAATAGACTTGATTTTCTTTTTTAAGCGTGGAGGATTGGCATGCCTTAATGATGGTCGATGGAATGTAGGTCCAATTGCAGGGGGGGAAAAAACCCCCCCCTCTTTCTGCCATTGTCTTCCAGGTCTCAACACATCCCAGCCCACAAACTTTCTATCCATTGCTTAAGCCGGACAGCACCGTCCGAAAATCGGGCCTTCCTTAACGTATGCAATGGAATTAGCTTTCCCCTTTATAAGGTATGATATGCCTCTCTGGTCTGATTTGCTGAATTCATCTAGGATGAGTCAAGTGAAACTCTTTTGGATTGTTTTAGAGACTGTTCACCCTCCCTTCCATTTTCCAGCTTAATCATAATCGTTAAGGAATGGAGACAAACTTTGAGGACGGGGGGAATAAAGCGGAAGCAAAAACCACGCTTGTTCTATGGAGTGCAAAGGGCGAACGTATCAAACGAAAATCTGATTGATGTACATTTCACTCACCGCTACTAATAAAATGGTGTCTTGCAGTCATTTTCCCATTTAGGCATCCTGAAAACGACTAAGCTGATTTTAGAGGAGCCCCAGGGCCATATCTACAGCTTTGGAGAGCCACTTGCAGCCATGTAGTGGTTCTTGGCAAAAAAAAGGGGGGGATTGGGGAGGGGGAAACACCCATCGGGGAAGTTGGATTTGCCGCCCTGAGTCCTACGGGAGAAGGGCGGGGTATAAATTTAATAAAATGAAATGAAATGAACTGCCACACAAAGTATAAAAGAGGTCCAACTCAACTTACAGTGGAAACTCCAGTCCCAATTGTGTGCATCAGGAGTCCCTGGGCTGGGGCCCACCACTGGGCCTTGAGCTGTTTGGGAACCGGGTTGCGGATGTGGCAGGCAAGTGTGCACATGCACATCCCCACTTATGTGAGCAGTGTGTGAGTGCGTGCACACACGCTCCACTTGTGTGAGCACCATGCGTGTGTGCTTGCCGCTCACGCAAATGGAGCTACATGCCTGTGCCCACTGCTCGCGCAGACCCATCCCCTCTCCCGACCCCCATCCTCCCGCCAGTCCGCAAAGCGGGAAAGGTTGGGGAACTGGTATGCATAAGTCAAAGACTACCTGTATAATGCTGACTCAGTATTCAGCTTGCTCTGAACTGCAGTTACAGCAGCATCTTTTCTGTAATGCTGTCGCCGTACTAGAAGCCTACGATGTTGCATTGATTTCTTTTTTTTCTCTAAGTGGAGAATGTTGCATCTGCCTTTCATGAGTTGCGTTCCACTTGAGGCTGGTCTGGAATCCCATTTCACGTTCCTGTGATCCATGCAATCTCATATATGAGCCGTGGTGGCGCAGTGGTTAGATTGCAGTACTGCAGGCTACTTCTGCTGACTGCCGGCTGCCAGCAGTTCAGCGTTTCGATCCTGACCGGCTCAAGGTTGACTCAGCCTTCCATCCTTCCGAGGTCGATAAAATGAGGACCCGGATTGTTGGGGGCAAGAGGCTGACTCTGTAAATCGCTTAGAGAGGGCTGGGAAGCAGTATGAAGCGGTATATAAGTAAGTGCTATTGCTATATGGTATCTGTGAGTGGTCTTTCTCACTCTGGGGCCTCTGCTTTCTTAATCTCCCTTTAGGCTCCTGAACAGCTCCTTCTCCATATGGTGGAGCTGAAGAAGATGCTTGCTTACGTGCGTGCCCAACTGGGCTCCAAACAAAGAGCTTTGGGAAGTCTGCAGCACCAGCTGGATAGTGCCCCAGAGCCTGATGTACCATGTATGGAAACTTCTCCCTTTTTTTTTTTTTTTTTTTTGCTGTTCCTGCTGCTTCTTCTCTCTGACCTTGTGCTTTAGTTAAAGTTTTCAAAAGCAGAGGTCATATCCTGCTTCAGACTTCCAATCCCCTCTTCCTGTCCCAGTTTGTAAGCAAAAGGAGACAGTACCCCAGGGGTATTTATTTATTTATTATTTAAATTTATATACCGCCCTATCTCCCTTACGGGACTCAGGGCGGTGAACAGGCAATAATAAAAATCACAATAAATATTGAATAAAAAGCCTGCTCTAAAATACCCCATATAAAACCCCTAGCAAAGCCCAATCAAAACTACGCCAGGCCGGCCGTATGGAATAGATGGGTTTTCAAGGCTCGGCGGAAGAGGCGCAGGTCCGTAGTTGTACGTAGGTCGGGGGGGTAGGTCATTCCAGAGGGCAGGAGCTGCCACAGAGAAGGCTCTCCCCCTGGGGGTCGCCAGCCGGCATTGACTGGCCGACAGCACCCTAAGGAGGCCCTCTCTGTGGGAGCGGACTGGTCGAAGGGAGATATTTGGTAGGAGGCGGTCTTGCAAATACCTAGGTCCATTGCCATGGAGCGCTTTAAAAGTTGTTACTAACACCTTGAAGCGCACCTGGAAGGCCACCGGCAGCCAGTACAGCTCGCGCAGGAGAGGTGTTACATGGGAGTATCTATTCTAGAGGCCCCCAAAATCCCCCGCGCGGCCGCATTCTGAACTAGCTGGAGCCTCCAGGTGCACCTCAAGGGGAGCCCCATGTAGAGAGCGTTGTAATAGTCCAGGCGGGAAACAACGAGGGCTTGAGTGACCGTGCGTAGGGTGTCCCGATCCAGAAAGGGGCGCAACTGGCGTATCAGGCGAGCCTGATGAAAAGCCCCCCTGGCCATGGCCGTCACATGATCGTCTAAAGACAGCCGAGCATCCAGGAGGACGCCCAGGTTGCGGGCCCTCTCCGCGGGAGCTAATGACTCGCCCCCGATAGCCAGAGATGGAGCCAACTGGCTATGTCGTGACGCCGGAAACCACAGCCACTCGGTCTTGGACGGGTTGAGTCGAAGCCTGTTCCTCCCCATCCAGACTCGCACGGCCTCCAGGCACCGGGACATCACTTCCGCGGCATCATTGGGGTGGTCCGGGGTAGAGATGTATAGCTGGGTGTCATCTGCGTACTGATGAAACTCTACCCCGAAACCACGGATGATCTCACCCAGTGGCTTCATATAAATGTTGAACAGGAGAGCGAGAGGACCGACCCCTGTGGTACCCAAGTGAGGCGCCTCGAGGTCGACCTCTGCCCCCCTGCCAACACAAAAGGGTAGGTAACCTTGACTCTTTTATGACTCGTGGACTTCAACTTCCAGAATGGCTGGCTCAGGAATTCTGGGAGTTGAAGTCCACGAGTCATAAAAGAGCCAAGGTTGCCTACCCCTGCACTACCCCATCCTTATCCCACAAATCTAAAAGCCACACTGAAGGGTGAACATTTGTAAATATTTCTCCACACCTTTTACACTTGCCACATCCCCACTTGGGGTGGTTTTTCATGACATGGCAAGTCACAATGTGCCCTGCCACGAACGGGGGGGGGGGGGGGGGGGGGCAATGAACCTTTTAGCTCCAGCTCTGATTTCAGGGATGGAACTTTCTTGATTGCACCTCTGATTCTATGGCACCCCAAATGAAATGCATTGCTTTGGATCATGTGAAAAGGGCCTTTAAGGCTGGCGGGGTCCTTGATGTTCTCTGAGCTGGGTGGTTTTCTTGCAAAGGTTTCGTGCATGCTAGCAGTGATAATGTTACCAGGTTTGGTAATGAAACGCCTGCAAGAAAAGTACCAAGCTCAGAGAGCACCAAGGACCCCACAGTTCAACCCTGCGCTACAAATATTCACTTCCATTGGTACCTTTTCGGCTTTTTTAATGTCATTTATCATTGACATTGAAGTCAAGTTGAGATGAATTTTATGCTGCTGGCTTAATGGAATGTGTTTATTTCCTATTCCTTTTGTTCCGTGGTACTCATTTATTTATCTTCCAAGCCACGCCGACTCTATTCTTCCTTCTAAGCTTAGGGTAAAAATAAATGGAGAGCCAGTCTAGGTATTGTGGTTGAGGCATCAGGCTAAAACCCAGAAAACTTGTGTGTTCTAGTCCCACCTTAGGCCCAAAGCCAGCTGGGTGACTTTGGACCAGTCACCCTCTCTCAGCCCTATGAAGAAGGCAATGGCATACCACTTCGAAAAATCTCGCCAAGAAAATTACAGGGACTAGATCAGGGGTAGGCTACCTTGGCTCTTTTATGACTGGTGGACTTCAACTCCCAGAATTCCTGAGCCAGCGTGGCTCAGCACGAAAACCTCTCTCTTTCCCCTCAGCATGGCTGGCTCAGGAATTCTGGGAGTTGAAGTCCACCAGTCATAAAAGAGCCAAGGTTGCCTACCCCTGGTCTAGGTTTATGCTAACCACACAGCCCAGCTCCCTCTAGGATAGGGGTAGGCAACCTTGGCCCTTTTATGACTGGTGGACTTCAACTCCCAGAATTCCTGAGCCAGCATGGCTCAGCTTGGAAACCTCTCTCTTTCCCCTCAGCATGGCTGGCTCAGGAATTCTGGGAGTTGAAGTCCACCAGTCATAAAAGAGCCAAGGTTGCCTACCCCTGGACTAGATCCAGGAAGTCTCCAAGAACTGGACACGCTTGAATGGGAGGAAAAAGGATGGCTAAGCTGTTTTTCTTCTCCGTCCCCAGCCTTGGTGAGAGAAGTGCAGTCCCATGACCAGAAACAAGCCTTTGAGTTGCTGCCTCGCATACAATGCCTGATGGAACAGTGCCGGTGTCGCGTCGAGCGTTGGCCTGAGATCCAAGCTACTCTGGATGCCTGGTGAGTGAAGGAACCCTAGCAGGCATTAGAGCAGCGGTTCTCAACCTATGGGTCGCGACCCCATTTGGGGTCGATCGACCATTTCACGGGGGTCGCCAAGCAAGGCTGTCTGCCATTTTTTTCCCCTTTTCCGGCGGGTGCCTTACCTCCCTTGGCCTGGGCCAGCTGGTGGTCGGCTGCTCCGTCTCTGCCGCTTGCCAGCTACGCCTCGGCCAGCGCAGGGGGCGGAACCACGCATGCGCGGTGCTCCCGGGCAGGGAAAGTCCTTGACTTACGACCGGTTGGGTAGTCCTCGACTTACAACCGGTTCAGTCTCGACGTACGACTGGTTTAGTCCTCGACTTACGACCGGTTTAGTCCTCGACTTACGACCGGTTGGGGGTCGTGGCATTAAAAAGGTTGAGAACCACTGCATTAGAGGGCCTGGTCAAAGGGAGGAGTGTATGTGTGTGTGTGTGTGTGTGTGTGTGCCACATTTATACATCTTTTCTGTTCCCTCTCTTGTCTAGGTGGGAACAGCCGGGACAGTTTGTTCTACCGCAGGAGCGCCGCCACGGTTTCACCTTGCAACAGTGGCTGGAGCGTTGGACCTTGGCTGCCAAGAACCTGCAGCAGCAGCAGATGTGGCTTTGAAAAACAGCCCAAAGCCCTGCTGAAGACAGAGCAGCTACGCCTGTGCTTCCATCCGGCTGCTAAAAGACAGCTCTTAATTTCATTAAAGGGAGTAAGCCGTTTTCAGCACTTCCCCTCCCCTTTCTCTCTCTCCCCCCTCCCCCTTTTCTTCAAGGAAGGTTGGGGGAGGAAATAACGTTGAAGGTACATCTCAACAAGTAGCACCTCTGTGTTTTCTAATGATTTGAAATAAATGTTAAGCGTATCCTCGTTTCTCTGGCTTTACCTTTTTTTCTAACCTTTTTTCCTTCCACAACAGCTAAGAGAAACATAATGCTTAACATTCTTCTCTGTTGTTAGACCTGGCTTTTTTCATTCCCTTCTTGGTGAAGAAAGAGGGAAACTTTGAACTGGTTTGTTAGCCACAAAAGAGCTGCTTTCCCTAAATTTCCTAAATGTATTGTCCTTCATCCAAAGGAGCGTTCCGTAAAGTGGAAGGCCCGTTCTGTTACTGAGCTCCAAGAACATTTCGACCATCGCCAGAGTCTCGACGTGTTTTGAAGTAGCAAGGAGACAAGCTCATCGTTTCACACCTGCAGGAATATAAGCAGATGCCACAGCCTTGTGTAGAACTGCGCTCTATGCTTTAATAATATATAATAAAGTTGGAAGGGACCTTGGAGGTCATCTAGTCCAACCCCCTGCTCAGGCAGGAAACCCTATACCAGTGATGGCGAACCTTTTAGAGACCGAGTGCCCAAACTGCAACCCAAAACCCACTTATGCATCGTCGGGTGCCGGGTGGGTGTGGCCCATTGGCTGGGTGTGGTCAATTGGGTGGGCGTGGCTGCAGTGGTAATGGCAGACTGGGTGGGACTAAAATGATCAATCAATCAATTCCAACTTTGCAAGATCTTTTTTTTCCCTGCAAGAAGTTGAAATTGACTGATTGAACCTTTTTTTTTTTTTGCACACAACGGCGGAGGCCTAAAGCAAAAAGATTTTATAAAACCCAGCTGAAGGCCTAGGACTGGGGCGATGGTGCGCGTGCCCACAGAGAGGGCTCTGAGTGCCGCCTCTGGCACCCGTGCCATAGGTTCGCCACCACTGCCCTATACGAACTTTATCAAATGCCTTACTGAAGTCCAAGAAAATTATATCCACAGCATTCCTCTGGTCCACCAATTTTGTCACTGGGACAAAAAATGCAGTAAGATGTATCTAGCATGATATGTTTTTAACAAACCCATGTTGGCTTTTAGTAATGACTTTGTTTGCCTCTAGGTGTTCGCTGATTCTTGTTTGATTATCTTTTCCAGAATCTTCCCAGGTATTGAGGTCAGGCTGATAGGTCTGTAATTTCCTGGGTCCTTTTTTTCCCCTTTTTTGAAGAGGGGAACTATATCAGCTCTTTTCCAGTCCTCTGGTAGTTCCCTAGTGCTCCAGGATCTTTGAAAAATATAGTTCAGTGGTTCTGAGATCAGATCTGCCAGTTCCTTGAGAACCTTGGGTTGTAATCCATCTGGTGCATTCAGGCTGCTTCTATAACGATGCTGGGACAGGATGCTCCCAGCGTTCTTCACCCTTGGATATGCTGAAAGGAAGTGCAGTTTTGCCATCTCTCTGGGGGGATGACTAATTTCCGACAGGTAGACCTTGATTAACAACAACCGGTCACTTAGTGACTGTTTAAAGTTATGCTGAACACACACACACACACATACCCACCCCCAAAAAAGGTACTGACATCTGGTTCTGGAGTCCCAACAGCAGCACACTCACCCTGTGATCACTTGGCAACCGGCTTGCTTTTACGGCTAGTTGTAGCATCCCCCAGTCACGTGATGTGATTGAGAGTGTGTACCCATAGAATGCATCAACTGCTTAACAACCGATCACAAAAAAAAAAAGGTCTTAAATCGGGTCAGCCATATGGGTGCCTCGAGTTACCACCATCATAACTTAACGACAGAAATTCCAGGCTCTCTCATGGCTGTAAGTCAGGGGTAGTCAACCCAAGGTTGACTATCCCTGCTGTAAGTCAAGGGACACCTGTACACGTGAGATTGTAAAGCTGGCTCAGACTGCGACTGCAGCTCTTTTAAGAAGCCAGGGAGAAGGGACTGCATACAACACAAAATTGCGGCTCCTTCTAAATCAATAAAAGCTTAACGATTCAACCCTTTGCTCAATCCATTAATTGAATGAGTGGCCCAAAAGCAAACCTTTTTGAATTTGGTTGGACATGGCGGTACTATGTAAAAACATGTTGTTTTTTTTAGTTTATTTCAGGTTTCATATGCCAACTTTCAGAATGAACGTAATTGACAATCGGTATAACAAAAACAAAGTCTACATTTTCCAAAGGTTTCCTGACTCAGATGGATATAATTTTGCCCTCTGAACAGCGGCGACTGTTTAAAGAGCCAGCTCATCGTCTTCCTTATTGAAGGCACAGATTGACGCAGATACTTAAGGCCTGCTTAAAAGCAATTGGGAAGGGGGTCATTCCCCCCCCTCCCCAGAAGGAGTTGAAGCCACCATGGAGAACCTCTTTTCTGTTACGAGAGGCAGAGCCCTGTTTTAAATGGTTTAATAATGGCTAAAGGAGAAGGAGGGGATGGGTGTGTGTGTGTGAGGGAGAGCAGATAGCCTCAGGAATGGCAGTCCTCCTTCTCCAAAACGTCTATGAAAATCGAGATTTTTAATGCTGATCAAAACTTGCTAGTTCTCACTCCTTCAATCAAGAGAAGTAACAGCCATGCCATTATTTGCCAAACTTCTGCTAATATTCTATACTTTTAGCCAGTGTGATTGGCTGCTTCCCTGCCTGTCTTCTCTAAAGCTAGGATCAAGACCTGAATTCTATTTTTTTTTAGGGGGGGGATTATTTTTACCTATCCATCCCACAAAAGCAAGACTTCCCCCCCCAACTCCCCCCCCCCACTATTTTTTGCCCTGGCCCAATCCAGAGAGGGTCTGCCCCTACCCCCCACCTCTGCAGCCCACAGCCAGCCATTTCTCACACCCTTGTTTTAGACGTAGCTTAAAGGAAGCAGAGTCTTCTCCAAGGAAGCCGGTCCTGCTAGCTCTTCTGAGCCCTTCTGAGGTTTTGGGTGCGTAAGGAATGAAGAAAAGGTTCTCTTAAAGACGGTTGCATGCTAAATCTGCAACTTCTTATCCAATTCAGCCAGGAGACCCTGGATGTCGCAAACAAAGCGGTAGACGTAGCGCTGGCCGCTAGTCTTGTGGATGATGTTCTTGTGGTAATAATAGCGCAGCCCCCGACTCAGTTTCTCGTACGTCATGCGGGGCTTGTTCTTGCGTTTGCCCCAGCGCCTGGCCACCTAGCAGGAAATGAGAGGGAGAGGGGGGGGCAGAGGGGAAATGAGCAGGCAGTCCACTGACACTGATAACCAGAAACCTATTTTATCCCAAGTCATTGCTCAAGCGTTGCTAGTTGTGGCTTGTGGCCAGACAATACACACATGCTGCATTGCCTTGGCCTGTTGTGGCTAGCACAGCATCTCAGGCTAAAGCAGAGAGCATTATGGCAATTAGGGGAGAGGGAGGGGAAGAGCCACAGTGGACGAGGCCCTGATATTTCTTTCTCTGGAGGTTTGCAGGTACCGGAGTCCATTATTATTATTATTATTATTATTATTATTATTAATTGAATTTATATACCGCCCTATCTCCCTTACGGGACTCAGGGCGGTGAACAGGCGATAATAAAAACCACAATAAATATACACAAATTTCTGTTCTAAAATCAAATTAAATAACAGGCCTGCTCTAAAAATACCCCATACAAAACCCCCACTAAAACATAATCAAACTACGCCAGGCCGGCCGCACGGAATAGATGGGCCTTCAGGGCTCGGCGAAAAAGGCGTAGGTCCGCAACTGTACGTAGGTCGGGGGGTAGGTCATTCCAGAGGGCAGGAGCTGCCACAGAGAAGGCTCTCCCCCTGGGGGTCGCCAGCCGGCATTGTCTGGCCGACGGCACCCTAAGGAGGCCCTCTCTGTGGGAGCGGACTGGCCGAAGGGAGGTGTTTGGTAGGAGGCGGTCTTGCAAATACCTAGGTCCATTAAACTCACTGTACTGTTTGCTTCATGATGGCGAGAAACCTCTGATCTTTGATTGGGGGGATTGGGATGCTGAGGAACCAAGTTAAGCCCTGGGTTGATTGTATGCCCTAATGCTAGGCCATGATTTGTTGAATAAGCCACAATTAGTTTCAGGCAACCCATTAAGCCAAGCCAACCATGCCCACATCTAAAACCTGCTGCAGTGCATACATTGGCTCAGCTTCCTTTTCCCTGTTGCACATTCATAGGGACTAAGCACTTGATTTAACAAACACGAAACCATGTCATCCTGAGGACAACGTTCCCATCCAAATCCCGGTTGATGTATTCCTGAGAGATTCTGTGCCCCAAGTGAAGGGCACCCTGGGTTGTGTAAATGAGGGGAGGGTCGAGGGGGACTCACCTCGTGTGGGTCACAGAGCTTGAATTCCCAGCCGTTCCCTGTCCAGCGGATGAGGGCTTGGCAGGAGCCATCTTGGAGCAGCTCCAGCAGAAAGCGCCATAACTGGATGGGCCCGGCCCCTGCCAGAAAAAATAGGAGGTGAACAGGGGCGATTGGGAAACGGTGCTGTGGACTCACGCGAGCAAAGCAGCTCAGAGCTATTATTTGCAACCAGAAAAATATTACAGCCTTCAGGCATGCCACTTAAAAATACAGAAAAGAAAAGAAAAAGAAAAAGAAAAAGAGAAGGGAGGGAGAGAGAGAGAGAGAGAGAGAGAGAGAGAGAGAGAGAGAGAGAGAGAGAGAGAGAAAGAAAAAGAAAGAGAAAGAGAAAGAGAAAGAGAAAGAGAAAGAGAGAGAAAGAGAAAGAGAAAGAGAAAGAGAAAGAGAAAGAGAAAAAGAAAGAAAGAAAAGAAAGAAGGAAAGAAAGAAAAAAGAAAGAGAGAAAGAGAGAGAAAGGAAGAAAGAAAGAAAGAAAGAAAGAAAGAAAGAAAGAAAGAAAGAAAGAAAGAAAGAAAAGAAAAACAATCTGAAGAACCTTGAAAAAAGATGGTCTGCTTAAATGACTTGTGTTTCTCTGCAAACAATTGAAAAAACTATATAGGTCAGGGGTCTTCAAACTTGGCCCTTTTATGACTTGTGGACTTCAAGTCCCAGAATTCCTCAGCCAGCATGCCTGGCTGAGGAATTCTGGGAGTTGAAGTCCACAAGTCATAAAAAGGCCAAGTTTGAAGACCCCTGATATAGGTGGTCCTTGACTTACACCTATTTCTTCAGTGACCATTCAAAGCTTCCATGGCATTGATAAAAGTGACTTATGACCAGTCCTCATGACCACTGTAGCATCCCTCGTGGTCATGTGATCAAACTTTGGCTGCTTGGCCACTGGCACATGTTTATGATAGTTACAGCATCCCAGGGTTCGTATGATCACCATTTGTGGTGATTGTGATCTTTCCAGCTGGCCTCTGACAAGCCAAGTCAATGGGGAAGCTAGATCTGCTTAACAAATGCAGGATTCACTTAACAATTGCAGTGACGTGCTTAATAAACATGGCAATAAAGGTCATAAAATGAGGCGCTCCTCACTTAACAACTGCCTTGCTTAGAAATGGAAAATCTGGTCATAAGCCGAGACTACTACAATGCCACAAAGGATTCTTTTGCAATCTACTCCCCACCCCACTCCAAATTACGCAATGGGTAGCACTTCCAAGCTCTATCAACCACTTTCAATGTTGTTGTTTTCTTTCTTCATCACTGCATTCAAAAGCAGGCTACCATTTTACAGGTACTGTATCCAAAAGCCAGAGGAACAGAATGGCAGATCCTCAAATATAGGTTCTTTCCTAGTTTTAGAATCACCAGTAAGAAGCCACACCATACCTGCCAGTTGATGGGGCAAAAAAAAAAAAGGATTATCTGCATTTGATCTTAATGATTGGGCAAGGAATTTAAAAAGTCGTGTAACTCCAGACCCTTTAAGACTTGAAGTTTAGTGTCAGCACATTATTAAGTTTCTGATATCCTCCAACCTCAACCTTACCTGCCCGATCTCTAGGTAAAGTATTGGTGTTCCTGCTATCAGCCTGGTCTCTGCGTTCCCTTTTTTTCTGGCTCCTGACTGGTGAATCACATTGACACGAGTCGCTGTCCAAGGCACTGGATTGGCTGCCTGAATCGGGACCAAGGGACTCAATCCAATGTTCTAGAGATAACGGCAATGGATGGACAGAATCAGGGAAGTTAGCATGAAGTTAGCATGAAAGCTAGTGATCAAAACCTTAACAGAAGGACAAGAACCACATACACACTGATTGCATTCACACAGTCCCTTTAACCAGTTGGTGCAAATGCATTTAAGCTTGCTTTAAAGAAGCACATGGTTGGTTGATTGGTTTATGGTTAAGATTATTGTAGAATTCATAGAACTCCATCTGATTGGCCCAAAGTCACCCAGCCAACTTTCATGCATAAGGCAGGACTAGAACTCACCGTCTCCTGGTTCCTAGTCTGGTTCCTTAACCTCTAGAGCAGGGGTAGGCAACCTTGGCTCTTTTATGACTCATGGACTTCAATTCCCAGAATTCCTGAGCCAGCCATTCCTGCTGGCTCAGGAATTCTGGGAGTTGAAGTCCACAAGTCATAAAAGAGCCAAGGTTGCCTACCCCTGCTCTAGACCAAATTATAGTATTCTAATTAGAAATCAGAAATCTTTGCTAGAAACTGCATTGACCTAATTTTTGCATTAAAACACATTAATAAGCATGAGGTCAGAGTACATTGATGGAGCTCAGCCACTACTGCCTTAGCATCTTGAGTGAATTCAGCCACCACATTAGGCCATCATATGGTTCAGAGGTTGAGACAGAGAATATTATGAACAACACCAACTGCGCTCCCTTAATCTGGTTTAAAATTAAACACATTGAGTGAGCACAGTATTGAGGACAGCAGGATGTCTTGCTCAAAATTAGCGTTATGCTAATTTTGTTTTCACCATTCACATTCCACATGGTGAAAAAGGAATTGCGTTTGCTTTGGGTTTTCAAAGGATAGGTTTTGATGGGGAGATTCAGGATTCTGGCATCTGCTTTAGGGATGACTTGGCCAAGGGATGTTGCTGGTTGAGGAATTCTGGGAGTTGAAGTCTATCCATCGTAAAATTGCTGAGGTTGAGACACACTGCACTAAGATTCTGCAATGAGCAAATAACAGGGCCTTCGTATGCTGCCATTAAATCCCAGAAATTTCTCATGGAACCTTTTTTTAGGTTAAGATGTGAAAGAGTGACATACAGGCACGCTCACAAAATCATGTTTTTTTTAAAAAAAAACAAACAAATAGCCCCCTTAGCTACCTAGCAATGATAACTCAAGCTGAGAAACACCACCAAAGAAAATTCTAAAGCATGTTGAAAATGAATTTTAAAAAATCACGAACTATCATGGAGGATAGTTTGGAGGACAGGAATTATACAAAGTCATGCAAAAGAGAGATTTTACCTTCCTTCGGCTGTTCTTGCTGATCCCCCGGAGGAAGCTGTGCAGAAGACACCTGTTCTCCAGGAGAATCAGGATACAGAACAAACCAAGGCTGAGGAACTGGTGGGGGGCAGCTGGAGCCCTCAAAGCTGTGGAGGACACTGTCTTGTTGGAGCACCATTCTAGAAGCTGCGGGAGATTCAAAGCACAGGTGTCATCAGAATCATGGGAGAATGATAGTCCTACCCCTTTTCTCCCCTGGTGTCTACCTATAATCATAGGTGCCTATTGGAGGCAAGAATTTCAGATTATAAAAATCCTCAGGTAGCAGTCTCTGAAGAGAACAGCTTCTGGATCCTAAGAGTCAAAAGACCCTGAAGGAATTCAAGGTCTTTTCACCTCTCTCCTAAACAGATGTTGGGGTACAGGTGATGTTGGGGTACAGGTGTGCCAGCCCAACAAGATGGACCAGATTAAGAAACCAATGCCGTATAGACCATGATTACTTTGGAACAGCTCTAGTAACAGAATTTTGCAAGTCTGAATGTTGTTCCTCCTCCATTCTTTAATTTAGAGAGAGGCTGATCTGAGAAATTTTTCTCATATTATTTTCTTGATATTTTCAGGCTCAAACTGCAGTTCTCTGACATTGGCTTGGTAGCAACTCTTCCACCATCTGTAGGTTATTCTTACAGACCATGTCACCTTCAAGGCCATTCCCTGTGTCCTTTACACAGGGAGAAAACACAGGACATATTTATTAAGCGCTTAACTAGGATTTTTCTGAGTCACAGTTGCCTGGATTCACGCGCTGCACTCAGCCATAAGCCGGGATTTATGAACCGTGATAGAATGTGCGTATCACTTCAGGCTGTATTGTGGTTTGATCAGTTGGGCTTAGGGTGCCAGCCACCATTTGACTCACCCTTCCAAATGCAAGGGGAAATTTAAGCAGAAGGAAAAGTCTTGTGATGCTAAGATCTGTACAGATCTGAGGACCGGTCTATCTATTGAGGCTTTGGGTTGTCCACCTCTAGACATTTTGAAGGAAAAAAATGGACAATCAACTCTCAAGGATGGTTTAACTGGTTCTCCTACACATCGCAGAAAGTTGGACTACTAGATGATCTTGTAGCCTATTCCAACTGTACAACTTTCCGATGCTCTGATCAATGAGTCCTGGTGATTTCTAACATGTGCCTTGTCTGGGAAACTTCAAAAGAATTCTCATCCACGTATAATGAAGATTGCCTTTTATGCTATACCTATAATACTCCTGTTGTAGTAGTACGGTAGTAATTATTCCTCCAATCCTCATCCACATTTCAGATATATAGCACTTAGCAATAGCACTTAGACTTATATACCGCTTCACAGTGCTTTACAGCAGGGGTCCCCAACCCTGGCAACTTGAAGGCCTGTGGACTTCAACTCCCAGAATTCCCCAGCCAGCCATGCTGGCTGGGGAATTCTGGGAGTTGAAGTCCACAGGTCTTCAAGTTGCCAAGGTTGGCGACCCCTGCTTTACAGATCTTTCTAAGTGGCTTACAGAGACAACATTTTGCTGCCAACAATCTGGGTCCTCATTTTACCGACCTTGGAAGGATGGAAGGCTGAGTCAACTTTGCGCCGGTCAGAATCGAACTGAGTTAGCCTGCAGTACTGCATTCAAACCACTGCACCCACCACAGCAACGTGGCAACTCCCATAATTCCCAGAGAGCTGTGCTGGCAGGGAACCATGGGAGCCATAGCCTAGCCCTTCTAAAGGGGAACACTTTTGGGGAAGGCTGATAACTGGCAGCCTTACAACATTTCAGCAAAGTTTTTTAAACCTTCACTTCCTCTTGTTCCTTTAACTCCGAATTGTCTCAGTTGAAACAGAGAGTTGGTTTTTATTGTGCTGTTATGTTGCTTCCTGGTCTGTCTTGCTGCAAGGCTAATTAACTAATTTCAAATAGAAGTGGATAGGATGTTTTTTTTAAAAAAGGGGATAATAAGGGGAGAGCAGCTTTGCTTAATCATCCCAACACACGTATGCACTTAGCCATCTAGCCAAGTCATTGCGTTCATGTACTAAGAAATACCCATAAGGACTTGTGACATAGCTCATTTCACTTCCCTTTAAATAGGTACATGCAAGGTATTCTTTCTTAACTGTACCATTTTCAAAATGATTCATTGAAAGGTATACTGATGAGCTTAAAGAATTTTTTCGCCTTCACTGAATGTGCAGCAATGGCTAAGCTACAGTATAGAGTTATAATAGGACCAACTTTAAGCAGGAATGATTCCCCTGTATAAGTCAATTTAGATATCTGCAATATGGCTTCCAAGAAAAATAAGTAAAGAAGGTAACTAAAGAAAAAAACCCACAGATGAAATTATTTAAACAGATACGAGCAAACATGCCCAATGTTTATGATTAAATATTAAAAGTATAGCATAAATATTTATGTGTTCCAAAGGTTTTGTTCAAAAAAAACAACTGGACTTAATATTTAGGTGATGAAGGAGAGATTGTGCCATCAAATTCTTTACTGCAACATTTTACTTTGATCTATTTCTTTATTTTGCCTTTTTATTTTTCACTCTTCGGTACCCTTTAAGCTTCTGCAGTATAATAAACAAAAAGTTAAAAACTTTTTTGTTTTGATTTGATTCTTTTTTTGTTTTCAAAGAAAACATATGCACACAAATGCAAAATAGAAAACAGATCAAGAACATAAAAAAGCACAAAAGGGGGGGGTCTAAAATCTCAAGAAGGTTATAATTTTAAGCTGCAATATTAATAAATGGTTGAATATTTTAGCCTACAGGGCTAAAAAGCACAGTTAAGCTTGAAGCAAAGGATAAATATCAAGAATCACGGCCAACACAGTATAAATTGCCACATGAAATTAGAAGCTACAAAAAATGAGTCAAAACTGAGCATTATTTTGCTTTAAATTTTCCAAACATTGAAGTTTGAATCAACTTTCAGTAAAGTTTGAGTCATTATGTGTGAGTTCAGCAGCCACGTTAAATATGTTTAATAAATAAATGAATCTGTTAATCCTCATTTCCCGTCAAATTAGGATTTGATAGTTATGAGAGTTTAAGCCCCACAATTCTTCTTCATCACGATGTAAAGAAGATATTGAGAGTCTAGAGAGAGTGCAGAGAAGAGCAACGAAGATGATTAGGGGACTGGAGGCTAAAACATATAAGGAACGGTTGCTGGAATTGGGTATGTCTAGTTTAATGAAGAGAAGGACAAGGGGGGACATGATAGCAGTGTTCCAATATCTCAGGGGCTGCCCCAAAGAAGAGGGAGTCAAGCTATTCTCCAAAGCACCTGAAGGCAGGACAAGAAGCAACGGATGGAAACTAATCTAGGAGAGAAGCAACCTGGGACTAAGGAGAAATTTCCTGACAGTTAGAACAATTAACCAGTGGAACAACCTGCCACCAGAAGTGGTGAATGCTCCAACACTGGAAGTTTTTAAGAAGAGACTGGACAGCCATTTGTCTGAAATGGTATAAGGTTTCCTCCTGGAGCAGGGGGTTGGACTAGATGATCTCCAAGGTCTCTTCCAACTTTATTATTATTACTATTATTATTATTATTATTATTATTATTATTATTATTATTACTGCTACTATTCATTAGATTTGAACCTCAGTCAACTGAACATTCAAATTGACTGGCGCTGATGGTTGACACGGGTTGCTGCCAGCATCCTAGCTATCAACCAGATACCTCCTTAAAATGTAAGATGTTCCAAGTAGTGCAGTTTTTTGTAACATTGCTGGAGTTATTGCAGGAAGCTGCAGTTTCTTGAAATATTTTACAAAGTTTTGGGACGTAGTTCCCAGTGCCCCGATGACAATGTGTATCACTGTTACACTGTTACTACTACTACTACTACTACTACTACTACTACTACTACTACTACTACTACTACTACTACTATTATTATTATTATTATTATTATTATTATTATTATTATTATTATTATTATTATTATTATTTCCCACTAAGTATTTCCTTAGCGCGCAAGCTTTCTTTCCTCTCTCCTTCCAAGTATCAGCCAAAACTCACCACCATGGTACGGTTCTCTGTAGTCTGGATCAGAAGAAACTTGCTTCAATTCCACGATGGTCTTGGTGTACTCAGGAAAGCCTCAAAAAGAAAGGAGATAATTCCATTAATGTTTATTCTTGCAGTGACGGTGTATGGTGCTAGGGATGGTGCATTAACTGCTGTTTCTAACTCTACTGCTAAAGTGATACCTAGGGTTGTTAATACATGATTTCTTGAAAATTGATGGATAAGCAGCTTGAGAAAAAAACAAGGACTTTATTGCTATATATGATCAAAGCAGTGAGACCTTTGCAAGCACAGAGATAAAAGGAGGTGCAGATTCTCACAATGGAAGAATGGATGGTGAGATTAATGGAGCTGGGTGAAATGGCAAAACTAAAAACTTTGATTAAAGAGAAGAAAACTTTGGAGACCACTTTTGAACTTCTTGCTTGAAATGGAAAAAAAATGAAATTTTAATTTTGGGACTTGATGACAACTATTCATGATTATGAAAAATAAGGAGAGAAAAAGTGCCAAGAATAAAAAAATAAATAAATAGGAAAGGAGTAACTTTCAACTTTGATACAGTTACAAACATAATTTTTGTACATATTTAATAAAGTATATTTGAAAAAAGAATATCCAACAGTCATATTCCTATTAAAATTAGAATACTGCTTTATATTTAAAGACAATGTTTAGCACAATTTAAATTCAAATCTCCATGAATCTGCCTCCATACTATTCTTAATTTTGTTTAATCTCTTCCTTTCAGATTTTCTTTAAATGTCTAAAATGAAGTCTTAGAAAAGAGAAAATGAAATAATTTCTGATTGAATTTTCATAACTGTAATGGATTCAAGGGATGGAAAGGGAAGAGGAGAAATGCAGATTCATGCACCCTCTTAAAATTAAGAAGGAATTCTGATAAAGCACCGGTGTTGGGATAAATAATTTGGGATTCTGATGTTATGACTACATCCCAACTTCCTCTACTGCCCAGGATGCTATTTACCTTTTAAGCCAAAAGGTTCATGACATGGCATCGCCTTCTCAAAACCTTCCAGTTCAGCAAGGTAACTTCCGCCAGTCCAGCTTGGCAGCTGCTGCTCCATTTCATTTTCTGGTAGAAACCAGGAACCTATGTCACCAAAATCATCTTGGAAAATCTTCCTGTACTCTTCCAAAAAGTCTGGTGGAATGTAAAGAGAGAAAAAAAGAATGTAAGAGCTGTCCATATTCTTCACTATGCACCCAGACCAGGGGTAGGCCACCTTGGCTTTTTTATGACTCGTGGACTTCAACTCCCAGAATTCCTGAGCCAGCCATGCTGAGGGGAAAGGGAGAGGTTTCCAAGCTGAGCCAGGCTTGCTCAGGAATTCTGGGAGTTGAAGTCCACAAGTCATGAAGGGGCCAAACTTTCCCCTATGCTGGCTCAGGAATTCTGGGAGTTGAAGTCCACAAGTCATGAAGGGGCCATAGTTCTCCCATGCTGGCTCAGGAATTCTGGGAGTTGAAGTCCACGAGTCATAAAAGAGCCAAGGTTGCCTACCCCTGACCCAGACCCATTGCTGGAATTAGCCATAGCCTGGGACTGATTGATGGGTTGAGATAGCCCCAGCCCGCTGCTCTCTCTGCATTTGTGGCCCGATTATTCGTGCAGGACACAAACATGAAATAATGTTTATTTCTTTGAAGCTGATGCCACAGCAACAACACCTGGCAACCTTGGTAGGTTTTCAAAACAACAATCTAAGCAGGATTAAACCTGACTGGGATGGGAAACCACCAGAAAATATCAGGTTTCAAATAAATAAACAATCGAATACAGGTAGTCCTCGACTTACGATCACAGCTGAGCTCAAAATTTCTGTTGCTAAGTGAGACATTTGTTAAGTGAATTTTGCTTCAGAAGCAACCTAGAACTAAGGAGAAACCTCCTGACAGTTAGAACAATTAACCAGTGGAACAACCTGCCTCCAGAAGCGGTGAATGCTCCAACACTGGAAGTTTTTAAGAAGAGACTGGACAGCCATTTGTCTGAAATGGTATAAGGTTTCCTGCCTGAGCAGGGGGTTGGACTAGATGACCTCCAAGGTCCCTTCCAACTTTATTATTATTATTATTATTATTATTATTATTAT
>NW_015386730.1:386077-437282 GCF_001527695.2 Protobothrops mucrosquamatus | reverse complement strand
TGTTAAGTAAATCACCATCATTGTTAAGTTAGTAGCACAGTTGATAAATGCATCTGGCTTCCCCATCAACTTAGTTTGTCAGAACGACACAAAAGGTGATCACATGACCCCAGGACACTGCCACCATCATAAATATGAGTCAGTTGCCCAGCGTCTGAATTTTGATCACATGACCGTGAGGATGCCGCAATGGTCTTAAGTGTGAAAAACGGTCGTAAGTCACTTTTTTCAGTGCCGTTGTAACTCTGAACGGTCATTAAATGAACTGTTTTGAGTTGAGGACTATATGTAAGCAAACTACCACCCAAGAAGAAGGCACGACAAACCTTTTTCCGTCTTATTGTCAGAAGAATCCTATGGATGTAATCAACAGGAGCTGAGCTCAACTCTAATGAATCTCTACCTTTTCTTTCACTTTCTAGCCCGGGGGTAGTCAACCTTGGCTCTTTTATGACTCGTGGACTTCAACTCCCAGAATTCCTGAGCCAGCTAAGCTGGCTCAGGAATTCTGGGAATTAAAGTCCACGAATCATAAAAGAGCCAAGGTTGACTACCCCTGTTCTAGCCAAATGGCATGTTGGACAGAAATTTGGATAAAAAAGTCGGTCATCTCACTGCCCATCTTTTATCAACTCTCCAAAAGGTGAGCAGAAGGGGTCCAAATTTGGGGTGAGAAGAAGCCAGCCAAGGACAAAGTTTTTAATTGCATCAAATCAGGCCGTGAGCTTTAGAGAAACACCCTCCCCACCCCGGTTGCAATCCTATAGAAGACTCAGTTGGGCGACCACTACAAAAATTGATGACTTTTCCATTCTCAGCTCTCCTCCTTCATCCCTCGTGGTCACGTGTCCCAGAGTGGAGCATATGCAGACATCCCTTGCTTTCCAGTTACACGTCTATTCACAAACAGGTGGCCACATCTGGGGAAGGATTTGGCAAGAATTCCAGAAGAAGACATGTTCTCCCCGTTTTCTCTGTTCGGATTAGGGAGGGAGTTGCTAAGGCCAGCTTAGTGGACTGTCAAAAACAAGACGAAATTGTTGTTTCATTTTCCAAAACAAATGAAAAGCATCTCTTACCTGTTCCTTCAATCTCTGCTCCAGCAGGGACCATTTGTACTGGGTTATCCCTCCAACTTTCTGGCCCAGACTCCATATCTGCAATTCATGGATAGAGGCAAATATAATCCCCACCTCACTTCCTGCAAGACCATCTCCTGTCCTGCTTGACTCCCAGCCAGGAGAGCAAGTAGATGGTCCCTCAAGGTGGAATGATCAGGAGAGAGAGACATGATTAAGACTGCCCACCCCAAACCTGAAGCCAGGACTATATAGCCCCCATCTGCCTCTGAGTTTCATTTCTGAAAATAAATAAATAAATGCTCTTGCCTGCCTTCAAAACATCATAAACAATGCTTCAATTATTTATAATTTTATAATAATGTTAAACTGCATTCATAATGTGGGTTTCTCTTAACGTAAGCTCTTAGTCCAACTTTCAGTGATCTGTTAAATAATCAGTCGTTCACTATGGACAGTAATTACTGTAATTCTTTATCATGCCTTCTGATTAATACTGTGCTGATTGTTGCCGTTGTTATTTCCATGCTAACCAGGTTTCAATAATGACCTGATTTTTTTAATGATATAAATTATTCACTTATGTAAAACTAACTAATGAAACACTGAAAATTCTTATCTAACACACGCATATATATATATAGATATATAGGATGCTCAGTTATATAAAACTAAAAAATATTTTTTAAAAATTATCGGTTAGATATAAATATTTTGCAGGATCCAGGGACATGTATATTTGCCTTCATTAATAAAATATTTTATTTATATATATATTCAGATTTGTACACATAAATATAAATATGCTATTCAGTTATGTAAAACTATTTTGTGAAATATTGAAGATTCTTATCTGTATATATAAAATGGAAATTCATGAGAAATATAAATTAAATGTTATATATCTATATCTATATCTATATCTCTATATCTATATCTATATCTCTCTATCTCTATCTCTATCTCTATATCTAATCTCTAGTGAAGAGAATGAACTGAATCAGATTTTCCCAATTCAGCATCATCCAAAAATGTTGGCAACTCCCAGAATTCCTTTGGCCATGATGTTCCAGATGTTTGCAATCTCAACATTTCTTTGGGTTCCTGGCTAAGAAAGGCTAAATTAAGTAGACTTTATCATGTATCGGACTGCAGATACTAGATATTAAGTCTGGCATTGGTTCCGTGCCACCAACGTATTTTTGCATTAAATTTCACACACATAGACACATCACTCCAACACAATCCTTGCCTCCGCCCCTGATTTTACTCACCGCTTTGCAGTGGTCTCTTATGGGATGGCTGGTTTGGAGAAATTTCTTGCGGGTAAACAAATCCCAAAGATTGAGTGGCACAAAATATCTTCTGCTCCTTGGACTATGAAATTGGGAGAAGAATAGTTACACCTAGGAGTATCTCTGACCAAGTAGCTTTATGCTGCTTTCCTCATACAAGTATTGACTGGTGCTTATCCCTTGCCAGGGGTCTCTACCATTCCCCCCACCCACCCATCTTTTCTCTCTGTATTCATACCCTTGTACTTCTTTGCTCCCATTGGTTGAATGAAGGAGCAAGTTTCGTGACTTTTTCTGTGTTTTTGAGGGGGGGCAAGGGGGACGGAGGCAGACGGATTTTCCATGTCAGCACAGCCAATGTGTGTGTCTGTGTGTGTGAGGGAGGGAGAGGGAGAGAGTGTGTATATCACGACTTTGCAATCCCCGAGGGGTGACCAGGTGGCCAAATTTCAGAGACAGAAAAAGAAAAGGTCGTGAGAGGAAGCGAGGGGTGTTTATCTCTCAGGAACACAATACAGTTCACCAAATCTTCCAAGCAAGCTAGTCCTCCCAACTCAATCAATCTTAACAGGAGACACCGTGACTTCCTCCAAGGCCTGCCGTAAGCCAGAAAAGCCTAATTTTTCTCACTGCCTCAAACGCCTGCTAACCCAGGTTTATTATTCCCGAGAGCCAAGGCTGTTTACCTAGGATGCTGAAAGAAGAACACTCCAAGAGTTACAGACATAGAAAGCTCTTCCCAAGCTGTTGGACCACAATTCTCAACCAGCCGTGCAAGTTCAAGGGAGGGAGCGTTAGAATTCAACACAGCTCTAGAAGGAACTAAGTTGACCAACTCTACAGTTGTATCGACACGCTGTGCTTAAGAAAGGAGAGGTGAGCTTAACAAACACCAGCAAGGAGAAGAGGATTGGATCAGAATCATAACGTGGGAGGGAAAGTGAGCTGGCTGTGCCTATCCAGGTGCTTCCAATGGGAGATCTCCAGATATTTACCCACAAAACAAGCAAGATATCCTCACCCCCCCTTGGTGCTCACAAGCACCTTCCTAACACAAGGGTGACCTGTACTGAGAAACAGGAGTTGGGTGGGGGGTAGGACAAGCATATAAAAAACAGAGTCTGGTTGCATTGTAGCATTATGCTGTGTAATTAAAACCAAATACAGTAGCTTGATTTTGGCCATGTTGACCACACATTGTCTCTCCTGCGCACTTTTCTCCATGGCAAGCAATGAGTGGCAGAGTTTCCCAACCCATAGAGAAGCCAGTCCCCTTGTACTTAAACAGCCCTAAACCACAAACCCACAGAATTGGGCAATGGATTGAGATTGGGCAAGAGACAACAAAAGAGCTCTCCCCACCCAACAAGCTTGTTACCCCTAATTGAGCCAGGAACTAGCCCTACATCTGAGTCTCAATTCACCTTTCCCAACCTGGTCCTCTCTAAATCAGCTGGACCACAACCCCACATCACTTCCTGGCAGCCTGGGCAAGGATGATAGACTGTAGTTCACTGCATCTGGGCAAGGCTTGTTCAAGATCAAGGGTGCATAACTTTGGCCTGGACATGATATGCTGGAGGCTAGATCCCCTTATGTTTAGTCTAGACAAAAGAAGGACTACGGGTGATATGATACTAGTGTTCCAGTATTTGAGGGGCTGCCACAAAGAAGAGAGGGTCAACTTATTTTCCAAAGCACCAGAAGACAAGACAAGAAGCAAAGGATGGAAACTAACCAAGGGGAGAAGCAATCTAGAACTAAGGAGAAATTTCCTGGCAATGGGAACAATCAATCAGTGGAACGGCTTGCCTCCAGAAGTTGTGGGTTCTCCATCACTAGAGGCTTTAAAGAAAAGACTGGACAGTCACTTGTCTGAAATGATATAGGATCTCCTGCTTGAGCAGGGGTTTGGACTAGAAGACCCTCAAGGCCCCTTGCAGCTCTATTCTGATTGATTGATTGATTGAGTAAGTAGGATGAAGTTGTGGGTTACATCAGTCCCCAAATAAATCTGATTTAATTATAATTCCAACCCAAATAGTTAAAGAAAGCATCTGTCAAATTGAAATCTGCAATTCAATGGCAACTTCTGGAGGAGTTGGGGGCTTGTGCACCTCTGTCCTACATGAAACCTGAAGTCCTGCCTCCTTACCTCCAAAGCACTATCTGCTCTCCATCCTCCTCCCATCAACAGCCCCTCACCCTGCATTCCAGCTGCCACAATGATCTTTCAGAAGAACTCTTACTTGTAGGCTCACGGTTCCTCTTGAGTTTGAGGGCGCTCCATTCTTTGCCCTTTCCAGGGAATCTCAGGAGAGAGGTGGGTAGGTGGGTGGGTACACCAGCCTCTGAAAGTATGATGTGAGATTGTGCAACAGCCCCAGCATTGAGACAAGGAGTGCACAACAGCAACCGGAAACCACAGGGCCCCCACGCCTTACCACAAAGCACAAACCAGGTGCAGTAGAGCTCAGAAATGTAGTAGAAAAAGAGGCGGAGGAGAAGCCAGAATGAAAAGAAACTGTCCATTTGCTCTGCCTGAGTTGGAATGCTGGACGTTTTTCAGCCAACAGAAAATATCTAGGAACAATTGAGGGGGGGGTCCATCAAGGTGAAAGAGGTAGATGACCAAGGCACTAGGTCAAGTTGGGCATCTTTGTTTAGGGGGAAAAACGTCTTAAAAACAAATTGAATTAAAAAATAAATAAAGATAATATTGCGGCCTCTCTTTTATCTGATTCCAAAAACATTGGCTGGACAGGCAGAGAAGAAACCAAATATCTCTATTTCCAAAAACATGATTAAAAAACGTGAAATTAGAAAATGGGGTAAAATATTTCCCAGTTACCAAATCATCCCCTGAATCTGCCCTTGGGGTTGAGGGCGGGGGGTGGGGGTGGGCATCAGTGGCACGATCCACCTAAGGTACCAGTTTCTGTTTGTTAGGAACAAACCTTGCAGCCAGAAAATATAATTTGCATTATTTCCCCTGAATGGACCATGTGGGGCAGGCATCCAGAACCCTACCCAGTTCTGTACATAAGAGGCTGTCGAAGATTTACCAGATTTAGAAATAAACATAGCACTGCATTCAGCAGCCTTATTGAATTAGCCCATTTTTGGGACTTGTGAAAAACACCCAATTACAAACGAGCAAAAGAGGCTGAATTCACACGACACGTTAAGGAGAACCTAACCAAGATGACTTCTAACTGAGCTTCCCACGTTGTGTGTGGATGGAACCCCTAGTTTTAACTATTGGGATGACTGTGAACACCGCTAGTAATTGCTGTTGCTACATCACAAAGCATTAAAGCCTGCAATTAGTTTCATAACATGTTATCTTAAAAATATGAAAACCGCTGAAACCAAGTTTCAAAAGCACAATTCCAACTAACTCAAAGAGAACTCTACAGTGAGTTTGTTTGTACAGGGCTTAACCTTATACTGATTCACTCCTTTGAGTTACAAATAAATAAAGTACATGTTGTTAAGAACAGAACAGAACAGAACATCAGAGGTGGAAGGGACCTTGGAGGTCCTCTAGTACAACCCCCTGCTCAGGCAGGAAACCCTATACCATTTCAGACAAATGGTTGTCCAATTAACTTGATGGCCAGGATGCATGCAGAATGCTAAACCAGGAAAAAAAAATAATCCAGGTGAAAATTGCCAAAATTAACATACTGTGTGAATGCAACCAATAAGCTGGTTACAGACCCAGTTAAGTGTGTTGTGCAGACGCAGCCAAGTGAGTGTATTCTACAGCAGGGGGTAGCAGAGTGAGCCTGCTTTCAGCGGAGCCCATCAAACAGAACTGTTAATTGATGGTATCTGCGGAAGATCTTTCCTGCAGAGATGAAAGAGCAGTCCCATAACAAGAGGAATCTATCATTGGATGGCCAGCCCCTACAATGCCTTCAGCGGCAAAAGTTAAAACCACAGCCTGGCACTGAGACCAGGCAACGATAAACAATGTATATGGTATCTTCCCCTTTATCAAACCATTATAAGAAGAGAGAAACATGACCATTTCAGTTGGGAAAATGCAGTTAGCATGGGATTTTTAAGAAGTGCATGTGAAGAAGAGATAAGGTCAAGAATGAATGAGTGCTGAACAACGATCAAATTGGAAAACAAAGTAAGGAAGATTGGATGAGTTGAGAGGGACAGAAAGGCAGAAGAATTCAAGGTTGGATGGAGTTGAGGAGAACCTCAAAAAGATAAAGAAAAGCAGTGTATGGATATAATGGAGGTAAGGAAGGCCGAAAGATATGATAGTGGAGGTATAGTGAAGGATGTTGGCTTAAGCTCAGAGGCATTTATAGGACAGCAGAGATTCAATCACATAGTTGCACCTGCCATTTTGATTTCTTTGATCTTCCTCTTGCCTCTTTTTAAATATATTTAGATGTAGCTATATTTCCTTTAAATGTATTTAGATGTAGCTCTATCTCCTTTTCCTTTTCCAATTAAATTACCTATAACTTCTTTGACTTGCTATTTCTTATTCTTTTTCTGTGTTTAGCACAGGGGTCCCCAACTTGTGGGCTGTTAGGGGTTTGCAACCAGGCCGTGGAAATGGCCAGCCAGCACGCATGCACACGCACATCCTCACTTGCGTGAGCAGTGGGCAAGCATGCGTGTGCTCCATTCAAGTGAGTGGCAGGCATGCGTGTTTCAATATTATTCTTGCAATGGGTTTCCATTTTGATAACCATACATCACAATAAACTATAACATAGTTTGCTGGGGTTTGAATTAGTTTATTCTGCAGACAAACCCATGGAGGTATATTAAACCATGACTTGATGTCAGCTTAATTGGGTCAGCTAAAAACCAAATGGGTGCATTTGCACCACATACTAAATTTAAATAATATTAATCATGATTTGTTTTTTATTCCCCTTGTGCTGTCCAAATTTAATCCAGATTGTTAGTTTACATAATTTTCAAAATCAAACTATGGATTAATTAAATAATCAAGTTAAATGTGCTAGGTGTAGATACAGTCATCTTATTGTACATGGTCAACCAATAATGATTTGTTCAATAAAATATAACCCAAACTTTCTGGTCTAGTAAACTGTAAACCAATCTAGAACCTTCTAGATCAGTTTATTTCCCAACCTTGGCCACCTGCCTGGGCAATTCTGGAAGTTGAAGACCACACATCTTAAAGATTGGCCAAGGTTGAGAAACACTGTTCTAGATTCTTATGTTATGAAGCCACTCTGTACTCCAGCATATAAATAACCAATGACTTGACTGAGGACAAAAGAGAAAAAGCATGAGATAGAATAATCAGCTAATTGTTATCATTTAAAAATTGTTCCTGCTCATAGGATAAAGAGAGGGGATCAGATCAGATCATTCTAATTAGAATGACTCCAGTCCAAAATTCACATCAACAATGTTCAGCAATTTACTGATTAAATATCAATGAATCTCAATTAACAAAGACACAGACTGCATGTGAATCTAACAATAGTCTCCATCTGAGAATGAAGTTTTTCACTTCTTCTCCTGTTTTCTTTTCAAATAAACTCTTTTCTCAACTTTTTCCTAACCCAGACAAAATTGATTGGAATTTGACTGATATCATGGACACCATATCCTTCATCCTAACAAAATGATTTCATACCCACTGACACATTATGTCTGCCAATGTCTGCACCACCTCAATTATTATTTTTTAAAATTCCTTTCGTTAAGCAGAATACGTTAAGTAAATAAATAGGGGGTACCCTACTGCCAAGCAAAGCTCTTTTTTTTACATAAATGCCACCAGATCCTACTCGGGCCCATAATAATCTTCAGATAACAACAACAACAACAGCAACCAAAAGCTTGGGAATTTCAGGTTATTTCTTTGCTGAGACTGATGGTAGAGAAAATAATAAAAATAAAACAAAGCTAAGACGGGGAACAATAGCAGGGAGAAAGCTGGCCAGAAATAACAAAAAGTAACCTCATCTTATTGTCTCCCAACCATGGAGCATGAAATGATTGGGTACACCGTGGTCCAGTGTGGCAGCCATTTTGTGAGGGTGCCCAGAGGTCGTTTGCTGACCTAACAGGTTAGTCTCCCAAATAGACTAAGCTCCCAAAACAGCCTCCCTATCAACTGCACAACAGAGCAGCATCATTCAGTAACGTAGCAGAGACAGAATCAAGGATTACAGATGAAATCACTGAGCATGAACTTATAAGCAGTTTGCAATTCCGGTCTCGTTGAGATCTAAAGTGAGTAAATAATCCATCAGGCTTGCCTGCCCTCAGTCTAGGAGGCCCCACTGAAAGCAATTCGCTTGAGCTAAAGAGGGTAACCTGGCGCAAACAAGGGGGCCAAGACAGAAGTTACCTCTGAATGTATACAGTGCCTTTCCGACTCCAGAAGCTAATTTTCAACCCATAAAAAAACCACTTGCTTTAAAGATCAAGCATTGGGTCCTCCTGATTTTTGTGGGGCGCACCCTTCTCGGTTCTGCTTCTTGCAAAAATAAATCAAATGACCCTCCAAGAACACCAGCAACAGGTCTTCTTTTGCCCTCATCCCTCTCTGTTTTTCACCCGCCGTTTCTCTTGTCCTTCCATTTCTGTCTCAAAAATCTCTTGACTTACCCATTTGTAATTTGAACAAGAAGAGGGGGAAAAAAATGCATCTAAGCCAACAATGCTATTTTAAAAAAAAAAAAAACTTTCAGAGCCTGTAAGCTTGGTCACACCAATAGGAAACCAGCCCTGGCGGTTTGTGTGACTTCACTTCCCAAAATTAGACGCACACATACACACCACACACACACACATTCACACACACACACCAAGCCTTGTTCATCCGGCCCCCTGCGCAAGATCAGCCCTGCCAATGCAACTCATCTGAATGCCCATGGAGATCTAGGCGGAAAGCAGCAGGTAGAGGCGTGCCATGGATTGCACCATCAAGGTAAGTCCTGGAGAAGTTCCTCCATCTTTGTTAGCAGCTGATTCCCCTCGCTTTGTCTCTGTCTTCCAGTTTGCACTGAGCTGGTCTCTGGTTCAGTTCCTCTCTGTCTCATACACACCCAGCTCCAGAAACAGGGGCCCCCTCCGCTCTTTCCTTCTGGTACAAAAAAATTTCCTCTTCCTTCCCTTTCGTGGCGGTTGATGTCTCTGAGTTTAAAAAACCCAAACCAAACCACCACCAGACACTTTCAGCTGTGAAGCAGAGAGCCCCTTGCACCGCTAAGTCTGGCCAACCAAAGGAACGCAGGCGAGCGAGTTTTGGGGGATTCCCATACTTTGTCACAACTGGACACAGAGACGTATCTTTCCCCAAACCATCAAGATGCCAGGCAAGAGATGAAAATGGCATCTCCATGCTAAAACACAGAAGTCCAGGGATGGATACAAAGTGTTGGGGGACACGTCACCCCCAAACTGGAATTACTTCCCTGTGGTAAGAGGTCAGTTCATTTTATTTTTTTGCAATTCCTGATGTTATTAATCCCTTTTCAATTTTTATGAAGCTTTTATCCTTTCCAACAGTAGCTGTTTTTATTCATTCATTATTTCCGACTTTAGCTTTTGATTTCGCCCATTCCTTTTACATTTTATTTTCTTACGCAGCACACATTTTTGACCAGGTTGGCCAAGCAGATGCTGACTTATACAAACACTGGAGGCTTCAAAATTTTATCCTCTCAAGGGCATGGCTTGTTTTAACCAAGCTCCGCTCTTGAAAATAATAATAATAATAATGATAATAATAATAATAATAATAATAATAATAATAATAATAATAATAATAGTAATAGTAATAATAATAACAACAATAATAATACAATTTAGATTGGGAGAGAATTTTCAGAATTAATTGAGAGGAATTTTTCCTCTGATCAAAGTTTGACAATATATAGTTAACTCTTGTCTAAGGATATGCAATTATCTTCGGTTTTGCATTATTATTGGCAGGGAAGGAATCTGTGCTGGGATTTTGACTGTAGTTTAGTGCTGACCTGTTCAGATTTTTAAAGATGAGGGAAATGGAGTCTTGCTTAATCATTTGCAAAGAAGAAGCTGGGTTGGTCTGTCACAGCGAAACCAGCAAGCCAGGGCTTTATTGTCTAAGCTGTTCTTGGAAGTAGTTGGCTTTAAGGGGACGCATAGAGTCCATAGACTCAAGACTAGCAAAGGATCTGGCCTAACGTCATCATCCGTCTTCCTTCTCTATGACCTTTTGGACTAGCTGGTGAATACAGCTCTACAACATCCAGGTTAAATAGACCACCGATGTCTTCTCTCACTTGAGGGTTCCGCCAAATCTTGAGAATGATCTTGGGTTTGGCATCGACTTCAGGATTTTCTGGAATGCTTGACGTGTGAAAGGCCAAGATTTGCCTGTTTGTTTTTCTTTCCCTGGTCATTCTGTGGCAGGGACAGATAAAGTTGCCTTAACTTTGCTTTCCATGGGACGCAGAAAGAATGATTCAGTTTCCAAACAATAAGGCTCTGCAGTTTTCTTTTCTTCAAGTCAAGCCAAGTTAATCAGACACCACCTCATCCCAGATTCTCTGCTCTTCCTGCTTTCAAAATAATTTGATCTGCAAAAGCCGTCGGATGAAGATTTAGCAAGGCACAGAGATGAATCGGATCACCTGCTCATGTCTGCAGATAGAAGGGCTGTTAATGGACATTGCAAGGCTAACGTAGATTCAATGAATTATTGCTTTAAAAATGAACAAAAAGAGAAAAATTGCCAGTTTGTTGAAGACACCAGCTAGAGATCAGGAGACTCTGAGTTCTAGTCCCGCCTTAAGAATGAAAGCCGGTTGGGTGACTTTGAGCCAATCACCAGGAGACAGTGAGTTCTAGTCCCGCCTTAGGCATGAATCCAGCGGGGTGACTTTGGGCCAGTCCGTCTTTCTAGGCCCAATTCACCTCACAGGGTTGTTGTGGGGGAAATTGGAAGAGGAGGAAGAAGTATTTGCTGCTGCTTGCACTATTTATAAAATTCTTTTTAAAAATGCCATTTTGAATGTTTGGAGCAACTCTACCATTGGGTCAGCCCAAAACTTTAAGAAAGCAGAAGCAGAGGTTACCAACTTTTTAAACACCATTATTGCCTCCCCCCTCTCCCGCCCGCATCCTGTGTGCAATTGTTGAGATTAGCAGGTGAGAGAACATTTGACTTTGGGGCTATGCAATGTTGATTCTTCCAAATTGGTTTCTTCTGTCACATGCCAAGTCTCGGCTGGGGGCTATGTAGGAGAGGGGCTGTTAAAATAACCCTCTTTTGTCGTGCCAGGATCCTCCCATAATAATTGTAAGGATACATAAAAAGAGTGGGCTGGATCTGATCAAAAATCTCCCAACAATTAAGGAAAATTTCTGGAAAATTCCCACGCACAACATGAGCCAAAGAGCAATCAAGTGATCTTGGTATCCTCTAACAACAATGGTTTCAGAGGCAAACTATTTCTGATTTCCTCCTGAACTCTTTCTCCACGGCTTTGCAGCACCTTCTTGAGATGTTTTGAGGACAAATCCAGGGCACCTTGTAATGGCAAATTCCATAGTAAAACCCCTTGCAAGCAAATCCTTTGCATCTCTTTATAATTTCCAGCACCATGTTATTCCTGATAGGTTGCTTCCAAAAGTTAACATCCACATCCAAAATTGCCAATATATTCAGGAACTGCTTTGCCCCTTAACTGCTTTGGCTCATAAGTTTTTCCAGTCCCCAGAGTGGTGCCAACTCAGCTCTATAGATTTTCAGAATGACTCCAGATCATGCCAGTCCTTTTCTAGAATAAAATCTGCTGCCCAGCTACCCACCTCCCCAATTGCAACCTTGACAACCTCCTCCTCCTCCATTCATTTTGACATTTCAGGATTAACTGCAGGAGAAGACGTGATTTCCATTGACCTACTTAACATGATCTCAGACTCCCTTTCCTGGACAAATATCCCCACTCTCATATGATCTAATGGTTAAGGCAGTGTTTCTCAAACTTGGCAACTTAAGATGGGTGCACGTTAATTCCCAGAATTCCCCAACTTGCTATATTATATAGCATGCAGGCTGAAGAGTTCTGGGAATTGAAGTCCACATATCTTAAACGTTGAGAAACCCTTGGTTAAAAGGATAAATTATGAGGAAAGGCCACATCTAATTCCATCCTCAGCCATGGAAATTCCCTGGGTGGTTTGGGGCAAGTCATTCTCTCTTATCCCAGTCTATTTCACAAGGCTATTGTTATGGGGATAAAATGAATGGCAATACCTGTCTAAGCAGCTTTGAGCAAAGGTGGAATATCAATCTACCAAAGAAATAGTCTTCTCCTGTGACGTCCATCTTCAGTTTCCTGGGCGACAATTTAGATATGTTCATCTCTCTGCTTTTTCATTTGCTCAGTCTAAACCTACATCCTTGAGATGTAGGTCTCTCATCCCAGCTTGATCAGTTTTTCCAAGCTTACCCACTAGGGCTGGGAGCATCCCTTCAGCTGGGCAACCCCTAAACCAGAGGTCCCCAACCTTTTGGGTACCAGGGACCGGTTCTGTGGAGAAAGGTTTTTCCACAGACCTGAAAGTGTGTGGTTTTGTGTGCTGCCTGCATCCCACGGATGGGGCTTTGCTTGTTTGTTGCGGCCCAGTTGCTGGCATGCTGCGGCCCGGTACTGGTCCATGGACCGGGGGTTGGGGACCTCTGCCCTAAACAGTCCCTTTGAGCGAAGATAGGAGGGCTTTCCTGTCCCAGGTACCATTTCATACCCAGCCCACTCCCTCCAGTTTTGAAAGATTCTTTTCTCCCAGCCTGTCCTGCTTTTGCAGATCCGGCCTCTGCTGACCCTTTGCCCCATCAGTGCCAAAGAATTGCTGGAGCAAAGGAGACCAAGCGCCAGTAAACCTCCAGCCCCTCCTCCCAGACTTAGGATTTCAATAGCCAAACAGGAAACTCTGCGTGCATCTCTCCCATCACCTCCTCCTCCTCCTCTTGATCCTTTATTACAGAAGATGGGAGAGCTATTTAAAGACCCCCCAAGCTAACAGGGCAGCTTCGAGCTTCTCCAGCAGTCCTTATCAGCAGCAACAGAGGCTTCCGCCATTGCAGCCTCAGACTTCCTGCCTCGGCTTCCTGTGCTAGCTGTCCCACCAGCATCTCCGAGCTGCAACCATAGCTCCCCCCCCCATACCTCTGTCCTCCATCACTGCCATGTCAGCCTGCCCGCCTCACATGTGAGCAACACGCGTGGATTTCCCTTGCTCTGAGCAACGTTCAGGGTCCCAAACACATTCACTGAGTCCCTTGGGGTACAATTTGCAGTTCTCCATGCACCCATACAGATAGGCACACAGAATCCCATGCCTTACAGTGGCCATCAGTCCTTCATTATAAAAGGCAGGCCTTTCCTGCAGAAAGATGTCCTTTAGATGTATTTATTTTTCAAAACCTCGCTTTTTGGCCCTCTCTTTAGGTCATTTAACGCTTGCTGTACCCACGTACCACTTCATGCAGCGGCTTTTACATGCATGTGAAAAATGAATTGTTTTATTTGAATGCTTGATTTTAGAATGTTTGTTTTGGTAAAGTTTTTCTTGGTTTGGCTCTTGAGTTTTCTTTTGCAAAGCCAAGTGATAAACACAGTCAATATATTATTATTTTTAATTCTTATGGAACTCTGCCAAATTAGCCCCTTTATCATTGGTTTGTCCTTCATTTTTCCCAAGAAAATATGGTCACCGTACTTATAACGCTCCTTAAGTCTGAGGCTCTCTGTCTCCCAGATAGGGAGGAAATTCCCATGGAAGTCTGGACTTATGGTTGTTTGGTGAGGAAAACTCAATGGAAGATTGCACTGGGGGGCTAACTGGGGGGGGGGAGCTGTGTACCATGTGCTTACTGACACTAATCTCCACAGCTGCTATCCATCTGTTAAGAGTCTTCTGGGAGTTGCATTAAAAATGAACTGTTTCAATAGTGTGAGTCTGGCTGATTAGTAGTTTCCCATAATACCCCTGATGTAGCATCCTTTGGGGGCATTGTGGGAAAATGAAAGAGTGGTGAGACTTAACTGCAGGCACTCCCTGTAATTCTGCTCACACGCAAAATGGGAAGCACACACGGCATTGGTCCAACCTATTTCTTTTTAAAGATTGTACAAGACTAAACAAGATTAAACCGCATAACATGCCATCTGGTTAACCTTTCAGATGGAAAAAGACTACATCTTCCAAAATTCCTACCAGCACAGCTACCCTGTGGGTATTGACTGGGAATTCAGCAAAGTGCCTGATGGTAAAACCCTTCCGCTGGGTATCTTAACCCTTGCTATATCACCCTGTCCAGCCCATATATCTGCAGAATTGATAAAAGAGAGAAGAAAGGCATATGGTCAAAAAGATCAAGATGGCAGCTACAATAGTGTGATCTGATTTATTTTAAATTTTAATTTATTTTTTTTATAATTTCAAAAGAAAAGGAAAAGAAATAATACTGATACAAATGCACAAACTATGACAGCATAAGCACCTGATTACTGGTGGGTAACAAACACATTTCAAATAACTGGCACTCTAAACTATCATTAGTTAATATATTTCTAATATACTATTAATAACTGAAAAGACATTTCATGACCAATTTCTAGTAGACATATGCCTCTATTAACAACATGGAAATTGATAACTGGAAAAAGAAAATATTTAAATAAACAATACAGGGAAAGAATACTGCAACTAATGCCTTTAGACTATACGTCAAATTAAAATATAAATTCCAGAAGCCAAATTTGGGATGTGACACAATGACATGCCTAGAATCACATTCCAGAAATTGTTTCCAAATAAGACTGAATTGTACACCACACTTATTTTTTAGATATGAAGTTATTCTAGACATTCCACCATTTAATTAACATTCTTCCATAGAGAGAATAATAATAATAATAATAATAATAATAATAATAATAATAATAATAATAATAATAATAATAATTTAATTTGTACCCCGCCCTTCTCCTCATAGGACTCAGATCTTTTCCAATAAATAGCATGTAAAATCCTTGCAGCTATTACCATGTACAGTGCTTTTTCACAGTACTTTGAGAAAAGGTAAGGTATGGTCATGTGTAGCAAAAATATCTCCTTGCAATGGAATTACAACTTTCACAGTTCTGTTTTTAATGTGTGTTGCAAATGAAAACAGGTGGTGTGTTGATCACATTGTTGTGGCTGCAATCTTGATGGGTTGACTACATGCATTCTGAATGATGTCACAATCCATGGGGTGTCACTTGCTCCCATCTATCCCTGAACTTATATGCAATACTTAAATCCAATCAAGGTAACGGAGGTAACATTATTTAGCTTTGTTGCATAGTCAGCCAGATGTTTAGACTGAGTTTCAGTTTTGTCCACCTACTGGGTCCTTTCCCAAGGACCTCGATAGGCAGATGTTGTTGTTTGATGGTGTTAAAGGTATTGTTGCGGGATATAAGGCATTCCAACTAAAGCTGACTTTTGCAATTGACTGGTGGTGATTTTGTCAAGGCCAGTGGTGTTAAAGTGATGCTCCAGATGTTTTGGGATTGTAGCCAAGGCAGCTATCACTATTGCTACCATCCTTGCTTTCTTTTGCCACTTCTATTGTACCTCTTTGTACTTTTTTATTATCACACTTTTTAATATATTTTCTATAATATATTTCTATATTTAACATATGTGTCCACTATGACTAGTTACTAATAGTCTTCATCTCAAGTTTGTTTTGATTAGAAATTCAGCTCTGTGAAAAGCCTTTTTTTTAAAAAAAAAATATTATCAATGACCCACATGGAAATTTTTGCGGCTACTTCCTTATCAGAGTGGTGGCAGGAATTAAGTCAATCTTTTGCTGACCGGGAGATAAACTTATTCTGTATGATTTACCTGCTTAATCTTCACCCTGCAGTCTGTTATTCAAAGCCCAAGAGCCCCTGTGAGTCTGTAATTCCATAGAACACTTTTGATTTCAGATTACACTGTTTTCCCATTTGGATCAAGTTTCAAATCTGTTTCCAGAAATTCCAGTCTGTCCCTGCAGGTCTTCTAGCAAAAATCGGATATGCGGAAATGAGCAGGCAAAGTTCTGCATTGCATAGAAATCTACCTACTCACCTACCACATTTTTATCTTACAAATCAAGGTAGTTTATACATAGTGCAAGTGGTCCTTGACTTACAAGCACAATTGGGACCGGAATTTCTGTTATAAATCAGGGTAGTCGTAAAGCCATCCTCATATGAGTGGACCTCATATGAATTTTACTGTGGTTGGTCCCAATCCNTCCGGGTGCGCTTCAAGGTGTTGATTATCATCTTTAAAGCGCGCCATGGCATCGGACCTGGTTACCTCCGAGACCGCCTTCTGCCACAGATTACCTCTCACCGGCCGATACGCTCCCACAGAGAGGGTCTCCTCAGGGTGCCGTCAACCAGACAGTGTCGGTTGGCGACCCCCAGGGGGAGAGCCTTCTCTGTTGGAGCTCCCACCATCTGGAACGAACTACCCCCAGAGATCTGGGTGATTCCGGATCTCCCCTCCTTCCACCGCGCCTTCAAGACATGGCTATTTCAGCTGGCAGGACTGGCCTAAGGGGTATTTTAAATTTGGTTTTTAAATAACTTTTAAAAAAAGAAAGGCCTATATTAATATTTCATTTTAACCACATTTTAAATTTGTATATTGTATTAGCTATTCTGTTTTAAACTGGCTGTAAGCCGCCCTGAGTCCACTAGGAGAAGGGCGGGGTATAAATGTGATTAAAGTTAAAGTTAAAGTTAAAGAATCAATCCTCAACAGTCAGGTTTTAGGGTTCTCCCTGGCTGCTAAAAAAAAAAAATGTCTGTGGATGTTTCTTTGCGAGTTTGCACATTGCTTTGTTTGGTCACTTCTGCAAACTTTAAAACTTTGCCCATATATTATATTCTTGTTTATAGAGAGTGCTATGCTATTTTGGCCATATCAGTAGCAATCCTCATTTCTAAATCCTGGAAATCGTAACTTTTATCCTGGGGAGGAATGGTCAAAGATCCTCCTTCTGTCCTTCATTTTTGTGTTTTGCTCTTCATTTTTAAAAATTATTCTAAAATAATTCCAGGTGGGACACAAGTCTCAGTTCCTTTGGTTAATTTGTCTCAAGTTTTCAGTTCCTATATTACCATCTTTGAATTGATAAAACTCTGTGGGGAGACAGTTAGTTTTGATACAACTGCTTGGTATGTTGGACTACAATTCCTATCCTATTTTACAAGTTCAACACCGCCAGAATTGTCCCCTACCACAAATATTCATTTGAGACTCACCTAATATTCTGTTGGGAGGCAGGAAAGCAAAGATTTTCCTTTTCACAAAGGGAGACAAGGCAATATGTAGAGAATTTTCTCCTCCTGTTTTATTCTCCACATCACGTCTGTGAGGTGGGTTAGGCTGAGAGAGAGAAATTGGCCCCAAAGTCACCTGGCAGTGACTGAGATTGGAGGAGAACTTTGAACAACCCACACTGGCTGGTGAATTCTGGGAGTTGAAATCCACACATCTTGAACTTGAGAAATACTGAGGTAGTAGAGGATGGAGCTCATAGTTGTTCTAGGATAGGGGTAGTCAACCTTGGCTCTTTTATGACTCGTGGACTTCAACTCCCAAAATTCCTGAGCCAGCTTAGCTGGCTCAGGAATTCTGGGAGTTGAAGTCCACGAGTCATAAAAGAGCCAAGGTTGACTACCCCTGTTCTAGGATATAAGACGAAGAACAATGGTGGATATTAGAAGGCATAGATTTCACCTGGACATCAGAAAAACTTTGCCAAGAGGTTCAGCAATGGGGTTGGAGGTGGGAAATACTTCTTCACTGGAGGCCATTCAACACAAACTAAGTAGCCATTTATCAGGGATGCTGGAATAATGGATTTTTGCTCTGGGAAGGGAAATGTGCTAGATGAGCTCAAGGTTTGTTCCAAACCTTACCTTCTACCGGTATATAGTTCTATGAACAATTTATCAACATTTTGCTGTATAGGTAGCATTTGACGTACCCCTATAATTGCAACCAGCACTGAGGGACGTGCCATGTCCATTCTAGGACGTTTGCTGCAGTCATTCAGTCAGTCCTATGGCCCTGAAGTGAATTTGGCTTCCCCCATTGACTTTGCTGGTTGGAAGCAACTGGGAAGGTCGCAAATGGTGATCACATGACCTCAGAAGGCTGCAACCTTTGTAAATACATGCCAGTTGCCGAGGGCCCAAGCAGCAATCATTTGACCATGAGGACATTACAATGGTCATAAGTGTGAGGACTGGGTTGTAAGTCACTTTTTCAATACCATCAAACCTTCAAACAATTCCCTAACAAATGGTCACAAGCTGTAATGGATTTTTATTACTTTTGCATTGCCAGTTCCGAATACAAGACTTCCAGCATCAAAATCACAAGTATTTTGTGAATGAACATTATTAATAAGGGCCTTTCTGTTATTATCTGTTATTTCCTGTATGAAATTTCCATCTGGTTTTGATTATGTAAATTCAACTATCATTCATAAGCAAAGATGTCCATATTCTCCTATCACAGGATAATATTCCAGATCTCTGATGAAATACAGTCAGTAAAATTCATACCCAAATAAATGTGTTAGTTTTTAGGCTCCCACAGGACTCTTTGTTATAAAGTGAAATCCTCCTAATACTTATCTAGCTAGGAATTGGGAAAATGGTGAATATAATATATGGAAAGTTACCTTCTGGAATAAGACCTGGGATCCCAAACAGGAATTTTGGATTAAAATTTAGGGTCTTAAGTATGACAAAGCATTCTATGACATTTTAAATGGCTCTAACACCCACATACAGGATTGGAGCCAATCTTTAAACAAATGGAATTAGCAGCTTGGGCTTGAACCCAATTTATCTAGGTTAATACTTCATCCTGTTATCTTAAAGTACCAACAAATTACAATAATGAATTTCTTGAAAGTGAGCTTCTTTATTTAAAAAGAAAGCACATTTGCAGAATTATTTAAGCATAGTCTGCACTTGCAAGACCAGTGTAATATTCTGTCTTGACAGTCCAATTTCCAGGTTTTTTTTTACAAATGTGCACAAATCACCAAACCCAAATTGAAAGCTGACTATTTTGCTAAAGTCAAAATCGGCTTGAAAACGTAAAACCACATTCTGATATTGGTGCTTTTGAACATCAGAGCTTTATTCTTAATCAGGCTGATAATATTGCCTACAGAAACTATAGTGAAATGTGACTCCTAGTCAGTGAATTGAAGGAGAAATTAATATCTTAAATGGCAAGTAAGAACTCAGAACATAAGCAGGAATTTTTGGCAGAAGCACTGTTTTGGAGACTAAATAATGCAACCAGTTTACAGGTAGTCTTTGAGTCACAATCATTTTTTTAACAACCATTCAAAGTGGCAACAGGGCTGAAAAAAGTAATTTACACCCAGTCATTGCATTTGTGACTGCTGCAGCATCCTGGGATCAGATTATCGCCATTTGCAACCTTCCTAGCCAACTTTTGACAAAGGCAATGGGGAAAAACCAGATCGACTTAACAACCATATGATTCACTTAAGAAAAGCAGTGCTTTGCTTAATTACTGTGACAAAAAAGGTCGTAAATCCTGGCTACAATACAGGAATGTTTGGCTGTGGTCTTCTGTGTTACTTTTTCAATTCCTCTCCAATCTTTGCTGATAATCTCCCAACCATGATCCAACATTTTCACTGATTTGGAGGCCACTCAATGCTGCTATACTACCCGACTGGGCATTTAAACATATACATATTGAAAACAAAACCTAATGCAGATATTTTTGTTTATTTATTTAAAAAATTAACAGATTTATTTTATTTTTTTTATTACAATTTTTAAATCTCCTAATATTGTAACCAAGGCTCTCTGGGCAGCTTTATTGTTCCTGTTTTAATTCTTACAGGGATTCTCAAATTTCGCAGTACCACAACTGTTTAATGATGCAAAGGGTGTCTGCCAAGTATGGGTCAAATACTGAATGGCTGACATAACTGTATAATTGATTACGTTGCCACAGCTGCCATTGTGATGTTATTGGAGTCTGCTGAGTTCTATCTCTGCAGAGACAGCCTAGGGCAGTGATGGTGAACCTTTTAGAGACCGAGTGCCCAAACTGCAACCCAAAACCCACTTATGCATCGTCGGGTGCCGGGTGGGCGTGGCCCATTGGGTGGGTGTGGCCCATTGGGTGGGCGTGGCTGCGGTGGTAACGGCAGACTGGGTGGGACTAAAAAGTTCAATCAATCAATTCCAACTTTGCAAGATCTTTTTTTTTCCCGTGAGAAGTTGAAATTGACTGATTGATTGAATCTTTTTTTTTTTTGTACACGGCGATGGAGGCCTAAAGCGAAAAGGTTTTATAAAACCCAGCTGAAGGCCTAGGACTGGGGCGACGGCGCATGTGCCCACAGAGAGGGCTCTGAGTGCCACCTCTGGCACCCGTGCCATAGGTTCGCCACCACTGGCCTAGGGCGGCCTACAAATCCTATAAAATAAATTAATACATAAATAATAGTGAGCTTATCTCTCCCCCACCCTCCCCCCCATTGTCTCATTTCTCTGGGAGATACTGAATTACAGATTGAAGAGCCCCGTGATAAGCCCAGATCAAACCAGGCCATCCTAAGGCTTGATGTGAATCCATCCCATTCTCCTGCCACCCAGTGCAGGATTCAGCCCCCTCCCCAATTCAGTAAGAGACTGTTGCAGAGGACCAAGGATGAGGGCCTCTCCTCTCCTTCTCAGACACACCAAGATGGCCACCAAAATCAAGCTGCGTGGGAAGAATGACTGAAAGGGGAAAACTAAGAGGACTTCTATTTGCACTTTCTTCGGAAGAATAGTCCGCTGGCTGGAGTCCAACCCACTGTTCTCTCCCTCCCCATCTCCTCCTTCAGCCTTTGAGGTGCCCATGTTTTGCTTTGGAATCGGGTGTTACTCACAGCTCGACACTGCCGGCAGTCCTTCGGCCACACCCACCATTTTGTGCAATGCAGTGCAACAGTGAGGCAATCCCATCCTTGCGTGATTGTGCACTTTGGCCATTAGGAAGGCTGGTGGCTGATTTAAAAAGGAAGGTTTTTAAATAGGCATCAGAAGGGGTGCTGAGCATTGGAACTTCCATGTTTAAGGGAAGTGTACCTTGACACCTACAGCTACTGCTACTAGATGACCAGCCATATTAATGGGTCCAACAAATCTCTATTTATCTAATGTTTGGGATACAGCAGGAACAGGCAGGGCCTGTTTCCATCATTCCTGATTTCTGAAAATTCTCCTAGTTAGTTCCTATGTTTTCTGTAGAATCATGGTTAGGCTGCTGCTTGGTTGATTCTCTCAACATGCTCAGTCCTAGTTTGTTGGTGTTTGCTATAATGGGATGCCCGAGTCTAAAAATGCTTTTGTATTAGAAGATGAAAAGCTGGTATTTAAAAAGGGTTGAACCTAGGATTTTGGAGTACTAGAATTGCATGGGGTTTGTCTCTTTCCAGAATAAGACCACCAAATCCAGGCTGCAATATTGCAGAAGAGGCATAGGTGGCAGCAAAGAGAGAAAGGAAGTCCTTTGCTGCCATCTAGGACCACTTGGACCATTGCATCCCAAACATCGCACCTCCATGCTTCATAGATATAGAGCAGGGGTAGGCAACCTCGGCTCTTTTATGACTCATGGACTTCAACTCCCAGAATTCCTGAGCCAGCATCGCTGGCTCAGGAATTCTGGGAGTTGAAGTCCATGAGTCATAAAAGAGCCGAGGTTGCCTACCCCTGATATAGAGTGAATTGATGCATCATCCTAATAAATCATGGTCCACTTAGTCTACTTAGACTCTCTACAACAGTCTAAGCCAGTGTGTTTCTCAATCTTGACAACTTTAAGGAATATGAACTTCAACTCCCAGAATTCCCCAGCTTACTCTATTATACAGTATGCTGGCTGGGGAATTCTGGCAGCTGAAGTCCACACTTCTTAAAATTACCAACGTTGAGAAACACTGGTCTAACCCCAAGCCAAGCAGTTCCCATTCTAATTTAATACATTGTACAAAGTCAGCCATAAAAAAAACAGCAATTCTTCCTTGTAGGCTAGCCTGCTCCAAAATGGGCGCTTTTCTGGCTATGATTCCCCGAATTCTGAGGAATTCTGGAAGCTGAAGTCTGGACGGCATCCATGATGGAGCAGACCAGCCTAGAGATTCTACATTTGGTCATTGGTCTTGGAAAAAAACACCCTTTTTCTGCTTTGGCATAAACCAGAGTTCACCAGAAGAACCAGGTTTATCTCCCGGATGATTAGTTGAATCTTCTAGGTCTGTGTTTTTCAAACTTGCCTATTTCAAGATGTATGGATTTCAAGGGCCAGCTGGGGAACTCTGGGAGTTGAAAACCACTCATCATAAAACGACCAAGTTTGAAAAATCTGGTTTTGGGCCCCCTGAGAGCTTTGCTTGACCAGCTGAAGAACGAACAGAGAATTTTGTGGAGAAGCCAAGCACAGTTCCTCCACCCACCCACCCCCAGCTCTGAGCTTTTGCATCTGACGATAGAATCTCCTATCAAGGCGCTTTGCAGAAATGTCGGTTCAGCACCCAGCCAACTTCTGCTTTTCGTTCTTGACAGAGCTTGCAGCACCCAGGTTTGGAGGTGGGGGGTTGGGGGTGCCAGACTCAGATTCTCCACCAAGGCCACATTGGAGCAAGCATTCGTTTTGCTAGTCTCAGGGCGCTGCCTTGGGGAATCCGAGATATCATGAACAAAGGCAACTCAGGGGCGTAGGCAGAGTGCTTTTTTCCTTTTCCCCCCAAAGCAAGTAAAGGCTACCAAAACACTGCTGGCTTTACAGTTAATCCTTGACTTACAAGCATTCGTTCAGCAACCATTTGAAGTTACAATGGCACTGGAAGAAAAAAAAGGCATATGAAAAGGTCCTTGTATTTATGACCCTCACAGCATCCCCATTAATAACGTGATCAAAATTCTGGTCCTGGGGAACAGGCGTGTATTTATGACGGTGGCAGCATCCAAGGGCCACGGGATCACCATTTGCAACCTTCCCAGCTGGATTCTGATCAGCAAAATCAATAGGGGAAGCCAGATCTGCTTAATGATCGTGGGAATCACTTAGCAACTGCTTAACAACCGTGGCAAAAAAAGAAAGAGATAAAATGGGACGACGCAACGCACTTAACAACTTCATTGCTTAGCCATGGAAATTCTGTTCCCAAATTCATAAGTATAGAGGACTACCCACATAGTGATCCAAATGACATAAAACAGGGGTGTCAAATTGTCGGCCCGCAGGCCGGTTGCATCACGCGGAGGCCGCACTCACCCCAGCTCGGGCAATGCAAAAAAAGTCGCGATACGTCACGACACGTCACGTCACGTGGCGAGTTTGACACCCGTGACATAAAGCATCATCTTAAAAGATAAATTTCCTTGTACCTCTCCTAAATCTTCTTTAAAAAAATAACCTTTATGTAAAAAAAAACTCAAAACCAGAGCTGCTGGCTTTCTGGTCACAAAACCTTTATCTAGATTAGCTACAAACCTCACAACTCCTTGTGTGCAATATGCAAATCTCGGTTGCATTTTCCCTTCAGTTCATTAGCTTGCAGCTCAGTGTGTAGGGCAAGTCCAGCCTGCAGGATTTCTTTAGGAATAACTGTTTTGTGCACAGGTAGAAAGTGAGTTAACTTTGCAACCAGGTTAAGCATGTTCAGTGATTGCAGCCTCCACCTTCAGCGGGGCCTCCTCCCAGTTCTGTGGTTTGAACTGAGAAAGAGTTGGGTTTATCAGCAAGGGCTGAGCCCTCCTTAAGTCTGGCGGATTATTGTAGCGTAATTTCACTACAGACCTTGCAGGTCAGAAGGATGGATGCAGAAGTGAATGGAGCTCCTGCAGGTGTACAACCATTATTTGAATGATGGAATTTAAGTTTCTTGCTATTGCCTGTTTTATTTCAAGGACTGACAGGGAAGAAACTTGCCGTGTTTCTGACAGGCCATCAGGTGCCTGACAGCTGTATATCTACCATCCCAAGGACGCTGTCATGTTCTGCTTCAGTTCTTCCCCTATCAAATACATTAACTTTGCAGACATTGGCCAATAACACAGAGCAAGTCTTTTATCAGAGCAATTGAATATATTCCTTTTTACTGCCTGTGCCTGGTAGAATTTTTCTTTCTTTTCTTTTCTTTTCTTTTCTTTTCTTTTCTTTCTTTCTTTCTTTCTTTCTTTCTTTCTTTCTTTCTTTCTTTCTTTCTTTCTTTCTTTCTTTCTTTTTCTTTTGCTTTCTCGACTCAGCTGTATAGCTGCCACCTCCCTGCTATTTCCTGTGCCAAAGTTGTGTCACTGCCCAGGAATCCCAGCAGCAGACAAGGCAGAGAGGTGAAAAAAAATCACATGGCACGGCCCTGGGAAATGTCAGCCATGTAATATAAAATAAGAAAAAAGAAAATCAAAAAGAAATAAAAGTGTAAAAGAGGGGGGGGAATAGAAACTGGGGAGATTTAGACCACAGGAAGTCTTTAACTTACGACCATTTGTTTAATGACGTTCAAAATTACAATGGTGCTGAAAAAGCTGACTTAGTCCTTCCAACCGTTGCAGCATCCCCCATTGTCATGTGATCAAATTTTGGGGGTATTTACAACAGATGCAGGGTCCACTGTCACATGATCTCCACTTGCAACCTTCCCAGGGGGCTTCCCATAAGAAAAGTCAAAGGACCTGGTAGAATTTATTTATTTATTTATTTATTTATTTATTTATTTATTTATTTATTTATTTATTTATTTTCTTTCTTTCTTTCTTTCTTTCTTTTTCTTTCTTTTTTTCTTTTTCTTTCTTTTTCTTTCTCATCTGTCTCTCTCCTCTCTGTCTCTCTCTCTTTCTTCTTTCTTTCTTTCCTTCCTTTCTTTCTCTTCCTTTCTTCCTTCTTTTTCTTTCTTTCTCTGTCTTTTCTTTTTCTTTCTCTCCCTTTCTTTCTTTCTTTCCTTCCTTCCTTCCTTCCTTTCTCTTCCTTCCTTCTCTTTTTTCTCTCTCCTTTCTTTCTCTTTCTTTCTTTCCTTCTTTCTTTCTCTCCCTTTCTTTCTTTCTCTTTTCTTTCTCTCTCCTTTCTTTCTCTCTCTCTCCCCCTTTCTTCTCTTTCTTTCTCTCTCCCTTTTTTCTCTTTCTTTCTTTTTTCTTTTTCTTTCTCTCTCTCTCTCCCTCCCTTTCTTCTTTCTCTTTCTCTCTCTCTCTCTCTCCCTTTCTTCTCTTTCTTTCTTTCTTTCTTTCTTATCTCTGTGACCTCGTTAATGACTGCAGCAAAAAGCCATAAAATCAGGTGCAAGTCCCTTAACAACTACATTGCTTAGCAACAGCATCCTGGTCCCTCATAAGTCGAGGACTATTCCATTCATTTTCTTTTCCGTATGCAGTTTCTCTCTCCTTCATCACAGTCACGCATTCCCCCCCACCCCCAGGTTTCTACATTCACACTTCTGTTTCCTTTTAGGCTGGGCCTGTTTAGTGGCAGGGAGAGCAAAGTAGGTTCTAGTTGTGATCATAAGTCAAGGACTATCTACATTTCATTCATTTGCAGAATTTTCAAGACGATCAGAGAGCCAAGGACCCATTCCAGCATTTACTGCCTTCCACTGCAAATTTTATAAATGTACCTTTTCCCCTTCTACCATCAGAATCCTACCACTCTTAAAAAAAAGGGGGGGGGAATATTCACAATCTTTGGCAATTTCTAAATAATTGACAGAAATAACATTTCTAGATAATAGTCTCCCGAGAGGGGTCTTTCATTGTCGGAATCGCTAGTTAAATTCTTTTAAAGTTGCTTTAAAGTGACTCTGGTCTTCTTTCTCCTGTCAAGAAAGTTTGTTTCTTTCTCTGCACATCTCACCCACCTGTTTGCTGCTGGATTTCTTCCCTGCTGTTTGAATGCTGTGCATTAAAATAGATGTTTTGAATTAGAGAAATCCAGGCTACCAAAACAGACACAGGTAGATTTCTTGCAAGGAGGGGACAAATAATGTAAAAGGCGCCTTTCATTTCATTCTTATAACAGCCTTGGAGGCTGGGTGTGGTCAGAAAAGTCAAGATGGCAGCCATGATGCAACCACTGAAGAGGATGGCCAAGCTCATAACTGCAATGGTGCAACTGAAGCTCTGTCTGGTTTTCTAGGTGCATTGCATAAAAAAATAAACAGAGCTTCGATCTCATCATCCCCACCCTGCTGGCTGGGGAATTCTGGGAGTTGAAGTCCGGATGATCTTAAAATTGTTAAGGTTGAGAAACACCAATGGAAATTGACAGCAGGCAACTCCTAACTCTGCTGTCTGCTCCAAGGATGTTCTTTGTTGCTATCAGCCAAGGATCTTTTTGGTCCACCCAGTCTAGGAATCTATAGGACCTGCTGATAGGGTTTTTTTTTAGTAATGTGCAAGCAACTGACTCCGATTCTTGATTCCCATTTATGTGAACAGGGCCGGAAATGAATAACCGGGCGTGGATTTCCTGCATGGAAAGTTTGTGATTTCCATTCAGGCCTCCAGGAAGTTAAAACTAAATCCTGAATTCAGATCCTTCATTCAAAAGTCTGCAGGGTTCACACAGGGAGTGGGTTGCTTGTGGCTTGGTGGGTTGTAAAAAGGGTGACAAACGAGCAATGCTGTCACATTAAACAACAATACTGCTAATTTGGATGTAGCATGTTATGTGATCATCAGAATTTATTTTTTACTAAGTTTAGGGTCTTGCAACCAGGAACTGGATTTGATTTCTCTTCTGTCCAATGTGAGTAGATCTCCTCTGATTTTCTTAATCATCCCTCTGGTCTTTTCCTGTTGTTTCTCTCCCTTTCTCCTGCAGGAGGCGCTGTCAGTTGTAAGTGAGGATCAGTCCATCTTTGACCCAGCCTTTGCCTCTTCGCACCTCTTGAAGACGGAGGTGTCTCCAGTGGATGATTATGGGAGCAAGGAAGACCCAGGGTTGGAAGACCCCTCGTGGTCCACCCAGATCAATAACCGAGGCCATATGGTGAAACAGGAGAACGAGCAAGTCAATTGCTCCAGCAGGTTAGCAGCTTTCGAGAGCAACAGTCCAGATTTTGGACTTATTTGTTTTTTTGTTTGTTTGTTTCATTAGACCTTAAAGACATGTAGACTTCAGTTCCCAGAATTCCCCAGCCAGATTTGCTGGCTGGGGAATTCCGGCAATTGAAGTCCACACATCTTCAAGCTGCCAAGGTTGAGAAACACTGCATTAAACCAATGTTGCTCAACCTCATAAACTTTAAACTGAGTGGATTTCAACTCCCAGAATTCCCCAGCCGGACATGCAGCCACGCAGCCATCCCCATACTGGCTGGGGAATTCTGGGAGCTGAAATCCACAAAGCTTAAAGTTGCTACGGTTGAGAAACATTGTGTTAGAAGTATATCCTGCCTATTTTGTAAAACTCAAATTGGCATCCATAATCACCTTCTGTTTTCCCCATGACATTCTCTCTGAGAGGTGGATGAGGCCGAGAGTGATTGCCCCAAAGACATTCAACCAGCTTCCGTGCCTAAGAGAGGACACAAACTCACAGTCTCTCAGGTTCTGGTCCAGTACCTTTTCCACCACCACACACTAGTTTTTGGATTGAACAAGAGGGACTGACCCAAAGAAGCTGATGTTGTCTTCAGGGCAAACAAGTTGGCAGCTTGATTGATCTAGAATGATCTAGAACGGGGGTAGGCAACCTTGGCTCTTTTATTGTGCTCCTAAAATGCATCTCCTGCTAAAGGTTGAGGCTTGGGAGAGTGGTTTTACAACAGTGTTTCTCAACCGTGGCAACTTTAAGATGTCCGGGCTTCAATGTCCGGAATTCTGGGAGTTGAAATCCACATATCTTAAAGTTACCAAGGTTGAGAAACACTCATCTATAGGATGAAAAGATGAGATTTACAAGAGAGTCCTTCCTTGGCTTCACAACATCTATGGCGCTTTGGGGGATGCTCCACAGCTGCTCACCTTGGCTATCCTGAGTGAGGACCTGCTAACCCCTTCTCCTATACCAGGAGTAGGGAACCTGGGCTCTTTTATGATTTGTGGACTTCAACTCCCAGAATTCCTGAGCCAGGAATAAAAGAGCCAAGGTTACCCACCCCTGTCCTATACCTACCTCTCTCTCTCTCCCCCACCCCAGCAGACAATCACCGGTGGAGTGCAGTGCCACCCGCAGGAACAAAGTGGAAGCTGCAGTCGACACATCCCAAGTGCCCTACCCAGCTGGATACCCCAACCAACGTAGTCCCCCCGTTTCTTCATCCAGAGAGGAAAAGGTCATCGTTCCAGCAGGTTGGTAGAAGACCGCTCCTCCACCATTTAAAGCTTCCATCTCATTCAGCCGGATCTCACGCCTTCCCCGTTGCACTCCAACTTAGCAGCTTCTAAGACCTGCTTTAGGTTCCCTGGCCACGGACTTCTTCGCGTCTTACTCCAATCTCTCCTCTCTCTCCCCCCCCCCCCAGATCCAGGTGTTTGGAGTTGCGATCATGTCCGTCAGTGGCTGGACTGGGCGGTGAAGGAGTATGGCCTTCCTGACATCGAAACCAGCCTCTTTCAGCACATAGATGGAAAGGAGCTCTGCAAACTTGGGAAGGAAGGGTTCCTACGCCTCACATCGCCGTACAACACCGAAATCTTGCTGTCCCACCTCACCTACCTGCGCCAGAGTAAGACCACGAACAAGCTCAGGATGGGAAAACTCCGCTCTTGGGAATCGGGGATGTGGTGCCAAGTTTCTTTACAAAGGGGTGTTGTCTCTGCTGGGCGGTGAGAATCTGAATCTCATGATTCGGAGAATTTATTAGATTTTTTTTTTTAATCCCACCTTTATTATTTTATACATAACTCAAGGTGGCGCACATACCTAATACGGTACTCCTTTCTCCTTCTGTTTTCCCCCACAACAACTTTGTCAGGTGGCATGAGCAGGGTGTGAGAGAATTCTTAGCCCAAATACACCCAGCCGGCTTTCATGGCTGAGCTGGGACTAGAACTCACCGTCTCCTGGTGATTGGCCTTTCAGTGCTGAGGCAGGACTAGAACTCACCATCTCCTGGTTTTTAGGTCAGCATCTTCACCACTGCACCAAACTGGCTCAGTTTGAATTCCATCATAAAACCCGTTTATCTCTGCAAGCAAAATACTGCTGGCCCTCCGTAATCCTGATTTATCATTATTTTTTTTTAAAACCTTGCATGCAGAATCCTAATGCCAAGGTTCAACCGTTCACTTTGTCACTGGACCTTTTGTCACTGGAAGATTTTGTATTTTTCTTAAAGGGGAGGGATATTGAAACCAAAGGGAGCTTTTCCCTTTCTCATCATTCCTTCTTGTTTTCCTTCCTTCTTCTGCCAGGCAGTCCCACTTTCACTTATCCATCTGCACCAGTTATTACCCAGCAGCCCCCTCCGCCTCCACCGAGGGCCCAAGTCAAAACTGGTAAGTTTGTAACAGAAACCTACAGACCCATTTCAAAGGGCGGAACAGTGAGGACAGAAGAGGAAGTGAAGCTAGCTTGGTAACAATTGCTTGCTTGCTGAGTAACAACTGAACCTGCAGTTTTTCACTCATTTTATTACTTTCGATTTGCAGCAAAAAAAATGCCCCATAGGGGACAATGGGTTCACTTAACAACCCCTGCAAAAGAGGTTGTAAAATCATGCTTCACAACCACAACAATCAGGCCTTTAACTCTGTTGTATCCCTCGTCTCCATCCAAATCAGCGTTTCTCCAACTTTGCAACTTAGCTGGGCAATTCTGGGAGTTGAAGTCCACACTTCTAAGAAATCCTGATCTAAATCAGTGGTGGTGAACCTATGGCACGGGTGCCAGAGGCGGCACTCAAAGCCCTCTCTGTGGGCATGCGCGCCATCGCCCCAGTCCTAGCCTTCAGCTGGGTTTTATAAAACCTTTTCGTTTTAGGCCTCTGCTGTCGTGTGCAAAAAAAAAAAAAGGTCCAATCAATCAGTCAATTTCAACTTCTCGCGGGGAAAAAAAAGATCTTGCAAAGTTGGAATTGATTGATTGAACTTTTTAGTCCCACCCAGTCTGCCGTTACCACTGCAGCCATGCCCACCCAATGGCCCATGCCCACCCAATGGGCTACACCCACCGAATGGGCCATGCCCACCCAGCACCCGATGATACATAAGTGGGTTTGGGGTTGCAGTTTGGGCACTCGGTCTCTAAAAGGTTTGCCATCACTGATCTAAATGGTCTTTTTTTATATATATACCCAATATGTCATCTGTGCTCTTCATTTGCTGTGTAGAGTCTGCATATGATGAAATCCGACGAAGCAGCTGGGGCAGCAGTGCGGTAAACACCACTCCCAAAGGTACAGTTCCTAATTTCACTCGTACACCTTGAATTATATCATCCTGTGGTTTGTTTAGGTTTGGTTTGGTAGTGTAATGTGCCAGGCTGACTAGCAGGGTTTGCAAGCCACATTCCAGGATTTCGCTATGCAGATCCAGACAATGATTGTTTGTTCCCTGAACCAAATCAAGGCTTAGCCTGTGTGAGCTAAGTTTGTGACTGGATTCACACCAGCTGGTAGACTGGGGAGACAGTGGAGTTAGGTAGCTTGTGTGGACCTAGTAATTGTACTGTGCATGTCTGGATATTAGGGAAGATAAAAATCAAATCATACTAAATTCTGGAGTTGTCTAAAGAAGTGTAATTGGTGCTCTTCAAGAGAGACAACAAAAAGTACCTTTTCCATACAGCACATAGTCAGGCGATAGAATTTAGATGGTTTTTCAAAGAGAATCTGCTAAAGTAGCTGTCAGTTAAAGCAGCTGTTTCTGTGACAAAAACTGTGATCGCGTATTTGATCCGATTACTGCACTAAGCTACATCCTTGATTTGCAGAATACTTTGATCCATAATCTAATTAAACAGTCCTGGTTTGTATAGCATGCTAAGATACAAATGAGCTAGTTAAGATTTACATTAATCAAAAGTAGTATGCATGTATGAATGTCAGCACGTGGTCTTTAAGTGACCTGATTAAATTATTGTGTGAACAGTCAGGAAGAGTAAGTCACTCTGTGTGTGTCATGTGATTGGTTTATAATCTGCTGTAGTGTTTCTCAACTTTGACAACGTTATCATCTGTGGACATCACATCTCAGAATTCCCCAGCCAGTAATGTCCTCACATGTTAAAGTTGTCAAGATTGAGAAACACTGGACTGATGCTATACAAACCAGGATTGCTTAATTAGATTAAAATATTCTGCAAATCAAGGATGTAGCTTAATTCAGTAATCAGTACAATCACACACACACACACACACCTGTGCCATTGGGATTCTACTTTCATTCCAGAATTGTAATTTGCAATTTCACGCTCAGTGCCCAGTTAATGAGGACCACGAATGCAATAATCTTAATGCATTCCTGTCCTGCACATGGATTTCTCTGGTTCCTCTGTAATGTACAGGTGGGTGGATTGAAGGGATCCTTGGTCTGATCCTGCTTGGCTTCCACCTAAGCAGTGGGATACCAGGACAACCTGGACCAGTGATGGCGAACTTTTAGAATCCGAGTGCCCAAACTGCAACCCAAAACCCACTTATGCATCGTCGGGTGCCGGATGGGTGTGGCCCATTGGGTGGGTGTGGCCCATTGGGTGGGCGTGGCTGTGGCGGTAACGGCAGACTGGGTGGGACTAAAAAGTTCAATCAATCAATTCCAACTTTGCAAGATCTTTTTTTTTTCCCCGCGAGAAGTTGAAATTGACTGATTGATTGAACCTTTTTTTTTTTTTTGCACACGGCGGCGGAGGCCTAAAGCGAAAAGGTTTTATAAAACCCAGCTGAAGGCCTAGGACTGGGGCAATGGTGCGCGTGCCCACAGAGAGGGCTCCGAGTGCCGCCTCTGACACCCGTGCCATAGGTTCGCCACCACTGACCTGGACTAAAGAAATGGCATCTTACCCGCCACTTAGCTCTTGTTTATTTTCATCTTCCACTTTGAAGGTTCCCCACCGCAGATCCAGACGGTGAGCCGGATCCCGGATTCTACACGCATTGCACCTGGTACGCCTAGATACCTCTGGTCCTGTGTCCTTCACCATCTTCTGCTTTTCTTTTTTTGTGTTTCACATCAGACTGCATTCCTTTGCCTTTACTAGTGGCACGATCCATAATGCTCAGCAAATATTTGTTTGTCTGGCCCTGCAGTAAACAGCTTTCTGTTTGTGCTTTTTTTTTTTCTATTTCAGGAGCAAATAAATTGCTTTGAAATTAGCTGCTAACCCAGAAGTATGGCAAGGGGAGTAAGGCACCCACTCCTTGAGTTAATCATATGTTTGGCCTGTATCATTTCATCTGGAGAAGGGAAAGTGTTAACTAATTTCCTGTAGTAGTCCCTCCACCTAGAAAGCAAGCATGGCAAGCTAGCACATAGAGTCAGATAAGACTTCAGTCATGTCAGTTGTCTGCTGGATTATAGCCTGAATCAGAGGGCTATCATAGCAACTAGGATAGGGCTAGGAGAGAGAATTTGTGAGCTCTTCCAAGTACGGGGAAGAGATCGGGAGGGGATCTTCCCGAGGCATCCAGTTCATTCAATTGCATCCAACTCTAGTTCCTCTTATTTCCTTCTTCTTCCCAGTAGATCCATACCAAGTCCTTGGGCCCACTAGCAGCCGCTTGGCAAACCCAGGTGAGCCATCCATCTTTTGTCTTGGGGGTGGAGCATTTAGCATCCAGCAGTCAGACTGGAGAAGAAATGTCTTCTCTCAGCCTGGAAAAGCAGTCAGTGGAATGGGCGACTTCACCCACTGATATTCATTGAGACAATGGCACTTTCAGGCTTGCAAGATTTTGTTAATGTAGCCTTAAAATAAAGTAGAATTAGCTCATCTGGTTATGCTTCCTGTCTGGTCTACTTGGGAGGCTGACAGTTGCCAACTAACACCCCAAGATCTCTCTTGCCTAGCAGAAGATGGGTTGAAGTGAGCCCGCTGGTCATCTCAGGAACAAGCGGAGTTGTTAAAAGAGTTGTTCTGTCTCCGACAGGGAGCGGTCAGATCCAGCTGTGGCAATTTCTCCTGGAGTTGCTCTCGGACAGCAACAATGCCAGCTGCATCACCTGGGAGGGGACCAACGGTGAGTTCAAGATGACGGATCCCGATGAAGTGGCGCGGCGATGGGGCGAGCGCAAGAGTAAGCCCAACATGAACTATGACAAGCTGAGCCGGGCGTTGCGCTACTACTATGACAAGAACATCATGACCAAGGTGCATGGCAAGCGCTACGCCTACAAGTTCGACTTCCAGGGCATCAACCAAGCCCAGCAGGGGCAGCCGGGTGAGCCAGCCCTTTACAAATACCACCACACGGAACTGCCTTACCTGCCCCCCTACCACCAGCAGAAGGTGGGCTTCGGCCTGGGCCATAGCACGCAGATGCCCGCCTCATCCTCAGGTTTTTTCGGCCCACCTGCCCCGTATTGGAATTCCACAGGGGGGAACCTCTATCAGAACCCCCCTGTGTCCAGGCAGGCTACCAACCATTTGGGCTCTTTCTTCTAACCTCCAGAAGGTCCTGGAGCTACCTGAACTTCTACCAGAAGGGTCTCATTAGACAAACATCCACCACACCCAGAAGCTGGGATACAGGGAGCATCATCTTGAACGTATTCGTGGCCGTCATGAATAAGGAGGGCGGGGGGAGCAGGACCACTCCCCACCAACAGCAGGCGCTCTTTTGCTGCTTGACCAAAACAGTTGCGTGATCATCTAATTCTATTCTACCCCTGGACTTAAACTGAGCTAGATGTTGTGCTATCCTCGCCTGAATTTTGCAGAGATAGCCGGGGTCTCAGAATTATAGGAGACATAGATGAGTTGCCTCAGCTTGCTTAATTTCCCCTCGCCCACCCCATCTAATATGATGGAAGCAGGAGTGGCGTGTTTCTTTGTTATATGATGTAGCTGCAAGGATGTGGACTTCAACTCCCAAAATCCCCACCCCCACCCCAGCATGCAAGGTTGACGTCATGTACGCTGGCTGGGGAATTCTGGGAGTTGAAGTCCACTCATCTTCAAGTTGCCAAGGTTGAGAAACACAACTTTAGCCATTGCTTTACAATCATTTCTAATCTTTTCAGAAGCAGAAATACTGCCATTTCCCCCCTGGTGCTGCTGTGAGCCATTAAAATACTTAAGTTGCAGTACTAGAAGGCTTTTGGGAGCTGCCAAAACCTGAAAAATAATTCTTCTGAATATAGTTTTGAGTTTTCTTTAGCCAGATTTATTGAAAGTTATTGAGATCGTAAGAATTCCAGGAACTTTTCCCAATTTGAAACCAATATATCCCTGTGTACTTTAGGGAGAGTTTCTGATATTTTTTTTAACCATCTATACCAGGGGTGTCAAACTCGCAACATCACGTGACGTGTCGTGACTTTTTTTCCCATTGCCGGCAATGGGGTGGGCACGGTTTTGGCATGATGCATCCAGCCCATGGGCCGGCAGTTTGACACCCCTGACCTATACTCTGGGGAGATGGTGGGTCTTTTAGTGATAATGCAGAAACTTGCAGATGTCTTCTGAATCTTTTTTAGTTTGGAAAGCAACTCCTACAAATTCAATTTCAGACGAGGACCAAATTCAGCAGAGTGGGTTTCTCCAATGAGAGCCTTCCAGGCGTGTGAATTTTAAGAGGCCCACAATTCCCAGTTAAAAGGTTTATTCTCTTGGAATTATGAGAATTGTTGGCTCAGACTGGCAAAGATTGAAGTTCTTGGGGAAAGAAAGAGGCAAAAAGTAACTCTATTTCTGTTTGCTCTTATAACTTGGAATTTCAGAACTTTTCACGTGACTCTGAACTCTTTTCCCTCATAATATAGATGGCTTAATGGAAGCACAATAAGATGATAAACTACTGAAGCTGTAGAGTGGACCGAACAGAAAAAACATTGTTTTAGATGTTCCTCCCTAGAAAGAACTATCCACAAATTCAAAACTAACAGTACTGTTACTGTACTAGCTTTCTGTTTGTAGGAATGCCTCATTCTTATTATTACACACACTGGAATCCACCACCTCCAGGCTGGAGTAGCATAGTACTCTATAATCCTATGGGTATCAATTCAAATGGTCAGGAGCGATGGTATTACAAGCTGTTTGTGTGTATATAGACTAAAGGATCTTGGTCCAATAGAACAGTGTTTCTCAACTTCTGCAACTTTAAGATGGGTGGACTTCAACTTCCAGAATCACCATCCCTAGCATGCTGGCTGGGAAATTCTGGGAGTTGAAGTCCACACATCTTAAGGATGCTGAGGTTGGGAAACTCTGCTGTAGAGCAAAGGGGGAAAGTTATCCCTCAAGTGCCAGTGTGTCCCTGTGTATCCCACTTCACTTAAAGCATGTCTAAAATTATTAAATGATGGATCTGAAAGGGGCCTTAGAAGCAATCTAGACAAACCCCATCCAGTGTAGAAATCTTGCACCTGCAGCTCTCATACCAGACATTCTCCCTCTTTGAGGACCTCTGAGAACTCGCTGCTGTCCAAGACAGATTGCTCTGCTACTAAATAGTTCTTATCAACGATGATGCTTCTCTTAAAAAACCCTTTTTTCCAGTGTTTAAAGAACTGTGTTTCTAGTTTTAAATGCTGAATTCACTTGCTGAAAGGTAGGACCGTTGTGGTGGAAGAAACAGCTCACTTTTTGCAACACTGATGTATGTGCACTCCTCTATGTGCATAAATCAGGATTTAAACAAAGTATTTATATCATTCCAAAGATATAGTGACCCCAGCCCAGGTAGAATGAATGGAGAGAGACCAGGGCGTGACTGTTCTGCAACAAATATTCCTTTACACAAATACTGTCAGTCCATTTTCAGTATCGGCAATGGGCACAGTAGCCAATAACTTTCAACATACCAAATAGAGGTAGTCCTCAACTCACAACCACAACTGAGCCCAAAATTTCTGTGGCTAAGCAAGGCAATTGTTAAGTGAGTTTTGCTCCTTTTTACAACCTTTCATGCCAGTGAATCACTGCAGTTGTTTAGATAATAACACAGTTGTTAAGTGAGTTTGGCTTCTCCATTTTTTGTTTGTCAGAAGGTCGCAAAAAGTGATCACATGATCCCGGGACACTGCAACCGTCATAAGTACATGGCAGTTGTCAAGTGTCCAAATTTTGATCACATGACCAAGGGGATGCTGCGGTAGTTGTAAGCGTGAAAAAAGATCATGTCACTTTTTTTTCAGCGGTTGTAATTTTGCTCATCAAACGAATGGTTGTAAATCAAGGACTGTCTGTGTATGGAACCTCATACACAAGGGCAGAGGTAGGCAACCTTGGCTCTTTTATGACTCGTGGACTTCAACTCCCAGAATTCCTGAGCTAAGGTTGTCTACCCCTGCACAAGGGGATAGTGCCTGTAGCCCACAAAACCACATCCGCAACAATTTAACTGTGTTTTGCAACACAGAGATGTACAGTACTGCACTTACTTTTGTGAATATTTTTCCCTCTCCAACGCAACCAACCCCCACTTCTCTGTTCTAAAACTCCCATCATTTTGTACTTGTCTACTGTGTATTAAAAGTTGTGCTGTGGTTTAACTGATGAAGCTCTGTGGATTTCATGGGCGAGTCACAGCAACCCATGGGTGATGGTGGGGGAAATACCCTTGAAGGAATGTGGGGAACGTGAACATCTGTGAGAGTGCAAGGACCAAAATGTACAACATCATCAAATGCTGCAAGTAATGGATTTGTGCCAGATGTTAGGACACAAATAGGGCACAGTGGACTTTTGTGATGCTGGACACATCATTTTGGCATCATTAAGGTTTGCTGCAGATGCTTCCAGTGAGGAACCTCATAATAGCACTTAGACTTATATACCGCTTCACAGTGCTTTACAGCCCTCTCTAAGCGGCTTACAGAGTCAGCCTCTTGCACCCCAATAATCTGGGTCCTCATTTTACCGACCTCAGAAGGATCGAAGCTGAGTCAACTTTGAACCGGTCAGAATCGAACTCCAGGCTGTGGGCAGAGTTTAGTCTGCCACATTGCATTCTAATCACTGTGTCACCATGGCCCAGTAATCTTTCAATTGTTGTGATAATGGAAAATAAACATAGCTCAGGACTGGCTCTTTGTGAGCTTGGCAATCTTACCTATGCGGATGTTAATCACTGAAGTTACTAAGAAAGTTAACGAAATGTCTATAAGGTAACTGCTAAGCAGAGAAAACACCAAAATCCCAACAATTTTCCAAGTATTTCCTTCTCTCATTGATCTTTATATGTTACACATTTGGTTGACCATAAAAAGAAGGCTTTGCAGGCCAAGGATAAGGCAGGTGTAGGTCAATAAGTTAAAAATAAAAAGTATCCATCCATTCTTGAGACTCTTTCAGATTTAATCCTCAAAACTATTTCCCTAAAGCAGTGTTTCTCAACCTTGACAATTTTAAGGCATGTGGACTTCTACTCCCAGAATTCCACAGCCAGCATTGCTGGCTGTGGAATTCTGGGAGTTGAAGTCCACATGCCTTAAAATTGTCAAGGTTGAGAAACACTGCCCTAAAGCCTTTAACCTAAACCAGTATTTCTCAATTTTGGGAACTTAAAAGATGTGTGGACTTCAACTCCCAGAATTCCCTAGCTTCAACTCGAGTTGAAGGCCAAGCATCTTAAAAGTTTCCACGGTTGAGAAGCCCTGGTTTTAAGGATATAATCCCAGTTGGCAGGAAGGCACTAAAGGTCATAGAAACCTCTACCCAAGGATTTGGGGAAGGCTTATATGATCTGGTTAGACATAATCTCAGTCCGTGTTTGCACTGTGTGGAAATACGAGAATTGTGGGCAATCTGTAGTCAAGAAAGCTGACTTGACCCAAATTTTCACAGCAAAGTATCTCCCAAGTCTGCTCCCAGATTGCTTGCTGAAAGAAGAGAGATACAACCTCTGTCAGCTGACATGTGGGGAAAACCACCTTATTTGGGGACATGTAGGCTAGGACTATAGCCTCTCTCACTATATCTGAACGTCTTCTGAAGCAGTTTCATATTTCTTTAAGAGCTAGTTAAGCCCAAAGGAAAACTTTGAGCTTTTTGCAATCTTTCAACCCCTTCCACCTCCTGCTCGCTTATTTGTTTGGTCAATGGAATTTCATCTGTCTGAACAGCTGCTGCCTGCCCCCATAAATCTCCTCTCCAATTAGAGTCAAAGCTCCAGCTTTTCCAAGCTTCTCCCATCTGCTTCCTGCTCTTTGGCTGTTTTTCCTGTTTGCTCAGCCCCAGGATAATATAAACACCTCCTCTAAGACACGCAGAGCACAAAGAGAAAGAACAATGCAGCAGCCACAGCTGGGGGGAGGCTGCTTCCCTTCTGATCCCCACCCTCTTACAAAGCTCCCCTTCTCACTGGGAACAACAAAGATTTTCGATTGTCCGCCATTTCTCTAATAGACGCAGACCAAATCGACAAGTCTGTATTCAACTGAACACTAATACATGCTTCCTGTCCCCAACCTGTGTCTCTCTAGGACGGCAGAGAAGGACTGCAGTGTTTTTTGGACTTGTTTCAATCAACAACCAATACTTTTTAACTATGAATGCCAAGCTAAGGATGTGCAGAGAGTCAATAGCACAGCTAATATACAACAGCTGGCCTACAGAACCTATGGAATTTTTTTAACATTCCCTGAGTACAATGCACGCTGTTCAGAGCGTACTCTATCCCTGCCACTTTTGTACAATTTACTAAGCTCCATACAGTTTGACTGATGGTGCATTAGCATGTTCGGTAAAACCAGCAATTGTGCTTTAGTGTGATATGTCAAATAGGTCCCGGTATGACTTTACCAGGAAAAATGGTCTTTGTGTATCCTGACCAAGTTGAATATTCCAAGGGTCTTCGTAAAACAATTCAGCGTGGCAGACAACATGACTCGCCAATATATTAATATATAACAATATGGAAAACATTCTATTACAGGGTAATCTGAGAATTCTGGAAGGGAGTCTGACTTTTAACAATATTTGGAATAGGCTCACGTTGGAATCTACCCAATTTCAAACAGAGCTCTGGGATGCTCCAGAAAATAATGTTTGACAAAAATTTCTAGAATCAGTATTAAAGTTGTGTTACGGTCATCTTTGGTCCAGCACACTGCTTCTTAGGGAAGGTGACCAGACTGCTCTGGAAAACCTACAAGCAGGACTCCAAAGGCCCCCAAACTCTTTCCCTTGACTTCCCCAACAATTGACTCTCTCTGGATTTACAAAATTTATAAGCGGACTGTTTACACCTCCACCGCTCTGAAAAACGAAGTAGCCACAAGACGACGAGATGCTTTAGGAAAGGGAAAGATAACAAGGAGAGTTAAATATAGTAAAAAAAAAAAGCATAAATTTATTGACTCAGCACAAAAGCTATTTCCCCTCAAAATACACCCAGAAGACTCTACAAATTGTGGTTCCTTACTATCAAACCAGTTAGTCTGGGGAACAGGGCGCGAGCACACAATGCCTCCATGCACATGAGCCTCAGGCCGGGGGGGGGGGGGGGGGGGGAGACTGTGCTATCCCAAACTCCTCTCCACTGCCCAAGTTCTCAAAATATGCATCTTCTCCAGCAGGCCCAGAGCTCAGTTCCTCAGCTGATTGTGAAGGCTGAAGCACAGCCCGGGCGATCGCTGTCCCATTACCTGAGGCCTAGCTTTTTCTTCTCTTTCTGTTTTTTGCGCACAATGTCGATATTGCGATCCTTCCACATGCTCTTGCGCAGTTTAATGGGCCGGCTGCCCACATATTTTCCTGCCACAAAAGAACAAGCAATGGTGTGAACCTGGGGAAGTTTAACAAGACGCCCGTCTGCTGAAGCCGAGCATTAAGCCAGGCTCCTGTCATTTTGGGATGGAAGTAACACTAATCTCTAAGGAGTGAAGTCCACAATTACCTGGAGGGTATCGAGATGAAGCTGGCAAATGTAATTTATCTGCACAACTAGGTTAGCTGGGTTCACGTAGTACACCCAAGCGATCATCTGGTTTATTTCAGTTGGACTTATCTGTCATATTATCTTCGCTATTGTGGTGGTGAAACCATAATTAATGGGTTTAGGGATCACTCCGGCTGTAGTGGTGCCTTCCATCAGCCAGAGTTAAACAAGCCATATTTTATTCTTATATAGGGACGTCATTAAAGCACAACTGCAATGTGGAAATTGACTCAAATTCCCTAAAATGGAACAATTTAGTACAAACTTTTTTTTAAAGCAGGCTTTTTATGGAGCTGTACCCTAGATCAGGGCTTTTCAACCTTTTCACCCATTGTACCAGTTTTAGGATATGGCAACATCCGAGTACCACCAGTTACCTAGCAAGGGGTCAAAAACTTGATGACAAAAAAAAAAAGTGATGAAATACAGGTAGTCCTTTGACTTACAAAGGTTTGCTTAGTGACTGTTCGAAGTTACAATGGCACTGAAAAAAGTGCCCCCCAAGCCACAGCTGAGCAAGACACCTGCCTGCCCACCCGGCTGCACTCTTTCTCCTGTCCGAGGTTTTCATTGTTGTGAGCATTTCTGTTGAGAATTGGCAGCGGGGGTGAGGTGGGGGGTGTTTGGTTTTTATTCCCCCCGTCTGCTGGGTGGTTGCAGCAGGTTTTGGTCACTTCACATGTCCCTGGGACACTGTGACCGTCATAAATACGAATCAGTTGACAAGCATCTGAATGTAAATCACAAGACCCTGGAGATGCTGCAACATTCCAGCTGATTGGCGCTTCTGGGCTCAGCAGAAGCGCCAGGAACAGCGCAGAGCTCCAGCTGGAGCCTGGCGCTGATCCTGGCATTTCCGCTGAGCCCTGACAGCCCTGCAGCTCCAGCCATCTCTCGCTCAGGCTTGTGCGGTGCTGCCACCGGTTCAGCTCATTCCCCTCCTCCACTACCACTTTTCTAGGATGGTCGCGTACCACCTGCCAGGTGCCAATGTACCACAGGTGGTACCCGTACCACTGGTTGAAAAGCCCTGCCCTAGATCAGGGGTCTTCAACCGTGGCAACTTTAAGAATTCTGGGAGTTGAAGTCCACAAGTCTTAAAGATGCCAAGGTTGAGGACCCTTGCCCTAGATTGGAAGTTAAGTCGTGGCTGAACTTAGTAGCCAGTTAGTAGATGTTTCCGTTTTCTTGGCCTTCCTTGAAAGACAGAACATTTCCATCACCGGTTCCTTCGTTTTTAGCTGGGAGTTGAATCTGGTTCTCCACTTCCATGGGACTTGAGCAGGACGGCCTCTTGGAATGGAATCGACCCCTCCCCATCCCCAAAGGGCGGCCTCACACTCACCATTCATTTCCCGCATAGCACGGACATAGTCATTGGGGTCTTTGAAGCTGACAAAGCCATAGCCTTTGGTTTTGCCTGTGCGCTTGTCCCGGATGACTTTGGCCTTTAGGAAAGATGGGTAGCGGCTGAAGGCACGGGCCAGGATGTCATCGTTCACCTCGTTGCCCAAGTCTCCACAGAAAATCCGGAAGTCATCTAGGAAGGAAGGATGGATAATGCAGGGCCTCAAGACAACAGAAAAACCTTCAAGGTGCATACACAAAAGGTGACATGAATCAGAATTTCGAGAAATTCCTTTTTATAGATTTTCATGGTTCTTGCCTCTCCAGTCCCTCTCTCTCAGCCCTAGAAGCAGGCAATAGCAGACCACTTCCGAAAACCTCGGCAAGAAAATTGCAAGGAGTTGTCAACACTGACTCAGTGGCACCAAAACAACAGACAAACAAAATCTCGAAGAGCATGGTTCATTCAAGACTCACACATTCTGATTTGGTTGGATACACAGGCTAGGTTATGCCGGGAGACTCTGAAGAGGTTTACAAACCCATGTATTTGACAAACACCAATCAATGAAGGGCCAATGTTGATGCCAATGTTAGGCTTGAGGAAAAATCATGGCCTCCACACCCACCCTTACCTTCCACTGTCTACCCACTGGCCCGCTCTAGTTGGATGCTCACCAGGGTCCCATTCAAGAAGGCTGGGGTCCTCCCAGCAGGTCCCAGCAGCAGTACGAATGCAACGCTTCAACTTCTCCTGCTTTGTCTTCTTCTTGTCTTCAGGGGTGCTCTCCATGACCGGCTAGGAGGCAAAGAGGAGCGTATCAAATACTTAAACCTATGTCGAAGAACACATCTGAAATTGAAGACTGTCCTTGGCCCAGCAGGCTAGAGAGTAAACAACACATGTAAATCCCACTGCTCTTTTTCTCACAAACTCCTACCTATTCATTACAATTCCTGACCCCGAGGCCCATTCACACAATACAGTGAAAATTAGTTAATCTAAGGATTTAGCTTCTGGGGAATGAAATCAGTTGGCATTTCTCTAGCTAGTCTAAGAACAGGAAGCCTAAAGCTGGAAGGGCGCTTCTCATGATCAGCAAGGCCCGTGTGTGCTCACACACCGCTCGTTCCTGCAGCGTATTAATACGCACATATGCTGGTGGCCTTTGAGTTTGATCACTTGGGCTCCCCAAGATTTTAGACTTTGGCTTTTTATACCAATGAGGGTCAGTACTTTTCTTTTTATTTACATTTATTTTAAAATCTTCAAACAGTAAAAGAAAAAAAACCAAAACAAAGATTTTTTAAAAAGAGAAGGACTAAAGTTAAGAAATATTACCCAGCTGGCTTTCACGCCTGACGGGGACTAGATTTCACTGTCTGCTGATGATTGGTCCAAAATTACCCAGCCGGCTTTCATGCCTGAGGCGGGACTAGAACTCCCTGTCTCCTGATGATTGGCCCAAAATTACCCAGCCGGCTTTCATGCCTGAGGCGGGACTAGAACTCCCTGTCTCCTGATGATTGGCCCAAAATTACCTAGCCGGCTTTCACGCCTGAGGCGGGACTAGAATTCACTGTCTGCTGATGATTGGTCCAAAATTACCCAGCCGGCTTTCATGCCTGAGGCGGGACTAGAACTCCCTGTCTCCTGATGATTGGTCCAAAATTACCCAGCTGGCTTTCATGCCTGAGGCGGGACTAGAACTCACTGTCTCCTGATGATTGGCCCAAAGTTACCCAGCCGGCTTTCACGCCGAACTCTCCTGGTTTCTAGTCTAGCTCCTTAACCACAACACCAAACTGGCTCAGTCCGAGAGGTTGTGTGAAGAAGGTCTATATCTCCTCCCCCTCCCTGCTCCCTCCATCCCAGAAATGCTTAGCTTTCAACAGCTTTGAATAGAAACATACAAATAAGACAACTGCTTTCAAGAGGAAGTTACTCACTGCCTCTGCAAAGAAATGACCACTGCTTATTACCTCTACGGGAACAAATCCAGCATCGGGTCCTCGGGGGCGCTTCCCTCGTGTAGGCGCCAGGTCATGCCCACGTAGCGACGGTAGCCGAGATTCCACGACCGGGGGCAGGTCTGTTTCTGGCATACTTGGGCCTATCACTGGCTCCTCGGTCCCAGCTGCCTCTTTCTCCTCCACCACAGGTGGCGGAGGCTCTCGATGTTCCTCCTGCAGAAGGCAGACGGAAGAGGTCAGTGATGCTCAGGAGCAGCACTGATGGGAGACCACCTTTTCCCATGATCCTCTAAGGCAGGGCTTTTCAACCTTTTCACCCATTGTACCACTTTTAGGATATGGCCGTATCCGAGTACCACCAGTCGCCTAACAAGGGGTCAAAAACTTGATGACAAAAAAAAGAGAAAAAAAGTGATGAAGTACAGGTAGTCCTCGACTTACAAATGTTTGCTTAGTGACTGTTCGAAGTTACAATGGCACTGAAAAAAGTGCCCCCCAAGGCATAGCCGAGCAAGACACCTGCCTGCCCACCTGGCCGCGCTCTTCCTCCTGTCCGAGGTTTTCATTGTTGTGAGCATTTCTGTTGAGTATTGGCAGCGGGGGTGGAGTGGGGAGTGTTTGGTTTTTATTTCCCCCGTCTGCTGGGTGGTTGCAGCAGGTTTTGGTCACTTCACATGACCCTGGGACACTGTGACTGTCATAAATATGAATCAGTTGCCAAGCATCTGTATGTAAATCACAAAACTCTGGAGATGCTGCAACATTCCAGCTGATTGGTGCTTCTTCTGGACTCAGCAGAAGCACCAGAATGAGCGCTGAGCTCCAGCTGGAGCCTGGCGCTGATCCTGGCGCTTCCACTGAGCCCTGACAGCCCCGAAGAAGCGCCGATCAGCTGGAAAGTGGCACTGATCCTGGCGCTTCCGCTGAGCCCTGACAGCCCTGCAGCTCCAGCCATCTCTCGCTCAGGCTTGTGCGGTACTGCCACCGATTCAGCTCATTCCCCTCCCCCGCTACCACTTTTCTAGGATGGTCATGTTCCACCTGCCAGGTGCCAATGTACCACAGGTGGTACCCGTTCCACTGGTTGAAAAGCCCTGCTCTAAGGAAGCTCAGCGGAGTGGTTCCAAGTTGTTTCCCTCCTGGGAGATGAAGAAGAAGTTGGAAAAGAGAACGGACACAAGTACCAGACTCACTAACCTCTTGTTTTTTCACTGGTGGAGAAGAATACACCGTAGGAGCTGCCTGGATGACTGTGGGGTTGACTTTTGGAGGGGCCACCACCGGCCGAGGAACAGGCACCAGTGGAGCCAAAGGGCCAACAGGCATTCCTGGCCCCACCTGGTGAAGAAGGAGCAGAACACAGACATAATATGCTTCATAAACTCTTGCTTTAAAAATGGTTTACTCCCTTTTGATGTGTGCCATTGTGCCCACAGTAAAAACAAACAAACAAACGACAATAAAGGTTATCTTATCTTATCTTAACCAAAAAGAAAAACAAGTATAACGAGACACAGTATAAAGAGAAAAAACATGAAGATAATTAAACCGTAGAAGAAATATTCTTTAATAAAAAAATACATTTAAGGAGATAAAAGTTAAAAATCCAATGCTATTCAATATCTTAAACAGCAGACTAAATCTTGAGCATGCGGGATTATACTCAGATTTCTTAATGTCAGTAAAAAAAACCTTTTGTCTTATCTACATGTGAATTGTTTTTTTTTACTGACATTAAGAAATCTGAGTATAATCCCGTATAATACTCAGATTTCTTAATGTCAGTAAAAAAATATTCACATGTAGATAATATAAAAGTTATGCTCTTGTGAGGTGGGCAGCCATAATGAGATACACCAGTGAATACATCTGCAGATCCTTTACAGAAGAACAATGTCAATCTGTGAGTATCAACAGAGATTAAAAAGAGGACTGCTGTTCTACACCTGCACATCTATTGCTCTTTTAAATTTATACTGACAAATCCTTCTTCATATAATTCTAAACCCACCTTTTAACTGAACTCAAAACTTGGCATAGCTCATGCTACCCTCCCAGCTCTAAAAGAGAAAGGTACTTACTGGGGGACCCGGACCCGGTCGCATTGGCCCTATGCTCCCAAGGGGTGGGCCAGGTGCTCTCTGCATTGGTGGGCCCATCAGCATCGGGGGCCCTTGAGGGCCTGGCATTGGGGGCCCAACCATGGGCTGGTGATGCGGTGGGCGCATCGGCATGGGCCGAGGGCCACCTTAAAAAAAAAAGACAGTGGTAGAAAAAGACAGGCTCTCGCCATCCACGGGGCTTAAAAAGTAAAAGGAAAGCTTACCTGCCCGCTGCAAGACATGAGGCACAAAGGTTGGTCGAAGAATGGGGGGACGTTGTGGGGGAACAGCTGGAAGGAAAAAGATGCTTTGAAAACTGAAGCAAATGGTTTCTATTTTACAAGCAATTTTCTTAGCCTCCTGGAGGAGTGGAAAACTCAACTCCTCCTGCAGTTCGCTGAGATTGTATATTGGGAACACAGAACAGAGTTGCCCAGTTCTGACGCCTACTTGGCTCCTAGGTGAGGTGCAGAGGAGGAAGAATGGGGCCTGTCGTTCCTCCATCATTTCCTTGCAGTCATTTCCATCTTGCTTTTTGTAACCAAGTCACCAAAGATCAAAAATTGATGTAGAATGCATGTACAAGAGAACTGCCGGGCAGGTTAGAAGGAAGGTTAAATTCCTGGAGTAGAAAATAGTGTACTGCCCTACGCAGTTCACCTTATGTTGTCATTTATGGCACTAAAGAGATGCTTTTTTGCATACCCTCAAATCTGCTCAATGGCTCAATTTGTAATGCTGTTTATTACCTTAAAACCCCTACATGGTTCTTCCCCAAAACAGGTTTTTGCCAATATGCTGGAGTACAATAATCGGATTCCCCAGCTCACATAATCCAAATGCCTGAGATTATGGGAACTCTAGTCCAATAGACCTATAACTACTCAAGGAAAACTATTATAAATGATTTGGGACCAAGATGCTTAAAAGAGCTCCATCCTTCCAACTATTAGATCAGTTGAAGAGAGGCCTATTAGACATGTTCCATGTGAGTGGCAACTGTTGAGAATATAAGTATCTCTGCTTCATTTCAAACACACTATTTCTGCCTTTAACCTGACCCATATTTTTGAACAAGATGAAATCTATTTGTTTCAACAGCTTTATAGCACAGGGTATTCTTGAAGATTATTGTTTTCAGCTCTTAGTTTGAATTATCCATTTTTTCTCCTCTTGTTGTTTTCTTAAATCAACATTTTGGAAACAATATTCTAAGAATTAAAATCATAATTTCTCAAGTACAATAAACTAAACTGCTTAAACGGGAGGGAGGCACCTCTATTCTTTCAGAAATAAATATCTTTCTCACTTAAAGCCACTGGTAAAGTTAATGTGCAGACAGGAAGATGATAGTTCAGCCAAGCCAGTGGTGGGATTCAGCCGGTTCGCACCACTTCGGCAGAACCGGTAGCTAATTTTTTGTTGCCCAGGCCCAGAATGGACTTCTGGAAGCGGCATCCACACAGAGAACTGGTTGTTCCCATATTTGAATCCCACCACTGAGCCAAACGCTTTGGAACGGACCCTACCTGGGCCTACAAATGGCACTGGAGGAGCCACAATAGGAGCAACTACTGTGGCAGCTGCTGCTGCTCGGGCGTCCAAGCTCTGCTGGACCTGGAGGGCATGAAGATAACAAAATGAAAGACCACTACATGGTAGCAAAATAAGATGAATAGTCATGTACAAAAATTTACAACATCAAAGTCAATCTAGTACTGATTTTAAATATTTCACTGAAAACATTCTAGCCCCCTGCATTACAAAGAATATAATTAAACAAACTGCTCACTTGTTGATAAGTGTTAGTAGCAATGATGGGTCGGATGACAGGAACAGGGGGCACTGCAGATACTGCTGGTACTGCTAGAGCAACTGGTACAGCTTCTATCACAGAGGCAACAGGAGGCAGAGAGACAGGAGCTCCAAGCACTTCCTGCTCAAACCTGGAAGTAATTATCAGTAGTCATATTACATTTTTGAATACTGAAGGATACAAAAAGCAAAATTAAATTCCCACTGAACTATGAAATTCAATGAATGGTCCAATCACTATCATTGGAAGGACAATATTAATATCACATTTAAAAAAAAAGCTATTTACACATTCCAGGTGGTTAATAAGTTTTGAAAATTAAATCATTAGTGGAAAGATAGACTATGAACAAAACGAAAACAGGCAATTCTTAAAGCTGCGAGTTATCAACAGCAGCAAAAACAACTCTGATACTTTTCTCCCACATTGATGTATAATATCTTGCAATAAAGAAAGTCTGGGATAATTCACAATTTCTATGTACAAATATGTTAAAATCCATTCCGTTTTAACTCTATGAATTCCCCCCCCCCAAAAAAAACTCTTAATTAAAACATCTCAGCATTTTAATAGAAAACAAAGCAGGTCTGAAAACTGTCAGCTATCACAGAAACCACAAACTGAGAGAGAGAGATACACAAACACACACCCCAGGTGTGTATGTCCGATATATAGATATAATTCTGAATATATATAGTGAGAGACAAAATGTCAGACAGAAAAACAGAGATTTGGAGCCTTTATCTAAACTGGGAAATACTAGGGATAAGTCCTCAGACAGCTTATCCAAGCTGTTGTAGATTCCCAACTCCGTTTCTTGGGAGGCTCATCTATCTTTTCTCCAAGTTTCCTACAGGCAAAAGAAATCTTCAGTTTTTCACTGTTCCCCCAAGTAAAAGAGCACGGTGAAAAAATGGGACTAAAATTAAATATAAAAAAGACCAAACTAATGACAACAGGTAGAACAACCAGGCTTAGAATTGGCAGCAAAGATACTTAAGTGGTGGAGACCTTCTGCCTTTTAACATCAACAATCAACAGCAAAGGAACAAGCAGTCAAGAAACACGGCGGAGACTAGCACTTGGTAGAACTATAAAAGCCCCGGAAAAGATATCCAGATGCTGCGATGCGTCTCTACCTACAAATATCAGATTAGAATCATACAAGCCACGGTATTCCCCGTGACACCCTAAGAAAGCAGGATAGGAAAAGTCTTGACCTTGGACAACCAAAAAAGGAAACCAGTGGATCTCTATGGAGATTCTCGGTCATCCAGGTCATGGTTGTCTCAAAGGTGCTTTCTCAAGAGGCAACTGGACCTGGTTTTTCTTTGAAGACGTTTCACTTCTCATCCAAGAAGCTTCGTCAGCTAAATGGATCATCAAACAAATCGACCCAAGCTCAAATTATCCTCCTTTGGACACATGATGCAAAGACCTTGGAAAAGGCTCTAACGCTCACAGTATCATCTTAGGTCCATTTTTATTTATTAGTATGTCTAAATAATGTTCACCCATGCAACATGGCTGTATTATTTTTATCCTTCTCATACGTTCCAATGCCTTCTCTTATTGGTATGATCATTATTATTACTTTGATATTATGATTACTTTGTTTTGCATGTACACTGAGGGCTTATGCACCGGAGACAAATTCCTTGTGTGCCTATCACACTTGGCCATTGAAGTATTGTAATTTACCGACCGACCGCTATCGGCCCGACATTTGGGGCTACAGATCCCGTAAGCCCGGGAAACGCGTCTCAGAATTGGGGATTATAGGAGCGCCCGTGTACGAAGCCACCCGAAAGGTCCAGCTCAAGTCAAAGGAGGTTCTGCATAAACCACCGGAATACACCGAGCTCCTCTGAGGCCAACTCTCCTCTACTCACAAGGCCATCTCGGCTTCCATTTCCTTCAGTCTCTCCTCGCCGCTTTTCGCGCCTCCCCCCGCCGCCGCCACGGCTCCGGGCCCAGGAGCCCCTCCGGGCACCCCAGGGGGAGCTCCTGGCGGCGGGGGCGGCGGCATGGCAGGAGCCGCCATGGCTCGAGTTCTTCAGTCCGGCCCGGTCCCTCTAGCAGCGTCCGAGGCCGACTTTCCTCTTCTTTCCGGCGCACAGTTAAGTGGTCAGTAAAACTTCCGGGGCTTCTTTCGCTTTCTAGCGGAAGGCCGAGCAAGCCTTTCCTAGAGCATACTTCCGGTTCGAAAAAGAAAGGCTCTCCTACTCTATGAGCTGGGTGGTCTCTTGTCGCCTGAATGCTCCCGCGCTTGGCTTGAAGGAAGCCCGGCGTCGTTTTACAGATCCGCGTTTGCGGTCAACGCGCAGAAAAATGGTTAACTATCTTGCATCTCCTGGCATCCTTTCCTTTTTGTTTGCATCAAGACTCCTTTGCCTGCAAAATCGATCCAACAAGATTGCCATCCCTGCAGAGGGGTGATTCCCGCCACAGCCAAATGATTGCAAGAGAAATCCGTTTTTATACTAGGAAAACCGGTGAATTACCAATAGGTTACTGTAATAATCATAATAGTAATAATAATAAAGTTGGAAGGGACCTTGGAGGTCATCTAGTCCAACCTCCTGCTCAGGCAGGAAACCCTATACCATTTCAAAGAGGAAAAATAACAGCTCTCAAAAGAAACCAGCAAGGCTGCATAAAGAACTCTCTGATAAATTGAAAGATAAAAAGGACAAGTATAGAAAGTGGGAAGAGGGACACATAACTATGTCAGAATATCAGCAAATAGCCTGAGCCTGCAAAGACCAAGCGAGGAAAGCTAAGGCTCAAAATGAACTAAGGCTTGCGACCAAATTCAAAAATAACAAAAAAAAAAAAAGCTGCTTTCAACATGTAAAAAACAAGAAAAAAAGTGAAGGAAACGATTGGTCCATTAGTGGGTGAAAGTGGTAAGAAGGTGACTAGCAATAGGGAGAAAGCAGAACTATTTAACTCGATTTTTGCATCTGTCTTTACACAAAGGGAAAAAACAGACCAACCTATCAAAAATAGTGCCATAAAAAACAACATAGAAATACAAGTTAAGATAGGCAAGAAAATGGTAAGTGAACACCTGTCCAGCCTAGATGAGTTCAAATCACCAGGACCAGATGGATTACACCCCAAGATTCTCAAGGAACTGGCAGATGTGATCTCAGAACCACTGAACTATATTTTTCCAAGATCCTGGAGCATTGGGGAACTACCAGAGGACTGGAAAAGAGCTGATGTAGTTCCCATCTTCAAAAAAGGAAAAAAAAAGGATCCAGGAAATTACAGACCTATCAGCCTGACCTCAATACCTGGGAAGATTCTGGCAAAGGGAATCAAACAACGAATTAGCGAACACCTACAGGCAAACAAAGTCATTACTCAAAGCCAACACGGGTTTGTCAAAAACAGATCTTGCCAGACAAATCTTATTGCATTCTTTGACCAAGTGACAACATTAGTGGACCAGAGGATATAATTTACTTGGACTTCAGTAA